>NC_055964.1:31089497-31244497 GCF_018492685.1 Alosa sapidissima | reverse complement strand
ACACACACACACACACACACACGCGGAGAGAATGAGATATACTGCTCGTCTCTCTGAGTGAAAAACCAGCGCCGAGTGTAGAAAAGAACACACATCCTGACCACATGGAAGAGTAACCGTGGCTATCACTGTCTGCAGAGCATCTCCATTTAACCTAATTCCAAGCATGCACATGCACACACACACACACACACACACACACACACACACACACACACACATACAAAGCACAATCTAATTGTGACTGCCCAAACACCACACCCCTTTGTTTTTTAACCAGACCAGAACAAAGGACAGTGGACAGCAGGAGACGCCACGAGACTAGTGAGAAACGCCCGGTGTGATAACGTTACAGGAAACGCCATGAGACTAGTGAGAAACACCCAGTGTGTTAACGTTACAGGAAACGCCATGAGACTAGTGAGAAACACCAGGTGAATTCTCGTTACAGAACTCTCCTCTATCAGCAGGAGAAGCCATTAGACTAATGAGATATTCCCGGTGAGTTCTCGTTGAAGAACTTTGGGCTTTTCCGAATCAGAGATGTACTGATGGGGAGAGCGTTGGGAACCATTTCTTTGACAGAACGTCCGAATCAGAGATGTACTGATGGGGAGAGGTTGGGGGCTGGAGGGCCATGGAGTGAGTGTCCAGGGCCGAGAGCCGAAGGGGGGTGGGGGTGTAACATGAGCCGTGACTCTGAATGCAGATCAACAAGACAGAGAGTAACACGTTTACAGTGTAGACTTAAACCTATGTGCCACACACACACACACACACACACACACACACAGTCAGGCCAGGTGATTGATGAGCCAACAAGTCACCTCCCTCTCTCCCACACACTCCTGAACACACGAGTCAGCAACAGGCCCATTGCCCTTAGCCACCCAAACATGTATCATGATCAACCATGCAAATATTACAGGAAGCAATCACACACACACACACACACTCACAGAGAGTGAGGGAGAGAGAGAGTCATAAAGAAAGAGAGAAAAAAAGGTAATTCTTTCTCTTCCTGACTAGAGACAGCTTCAATAAAACATTGCAGTGCCTCTAAGCATTACATCATCACTAAGCAGACATGAATAAAGCATTTGCACTGCTCTCCACTCTCTCTGTCCACACACACACACACACCACATACTCTCAGTTACCAAGCCACCACATGTTACAAACTACTCAGACACATGGTGGTAACACACGTTACACACACACACCACACACACACACACACACACACACACACACACACACACCACTTTATTTGCAAGGCACTATGGTTATACACTGATACAATACCATTTCAGAAATACACACACACTCTCTCCCTCTCTTTCTAACACTCACAGATAAAGAAGATGAATTGTTGTTTAGTGCATTGCTGCGGACAGCTATAGCCTGCTGATGTCATGGTGCCATTTCTTTACATGCACTGGTCATACAAAGAATTGAAATTTTGTTTCTTACTTTCCCATGCAGACATAGACATACTTTAAATACAGACATAGACATACTTTAGACATAGACATAGCCATAGACAATAAAAAAAAAATATATATACAGACATTAAAGTGCGAGACTGAAATATAGAACATATATCAAAATATAGAAATATAGAACATATATCAAAAAAATAGAGGTAGTTGTGTTGTATATTTACATAGTCCTAGCGTAACCTTCTGACAGAGTAGTAGTAGCAGCAGCATTGTGGCAGAGTGATAAATAACATTGATAACATTTACATGAAGTTTAAACTTGTGCTTGTGTGTACTGTATATTTACATTGATATGCAGTCATTTCAAGTATATCAGGCTTGATATGAAGCAGCAACACGTTAGGCTGCGCAGTCACAGTGCAGTTCCACAGGGCGGTCCTGGGGGGGCTGTCAGTGATGGGAGAGTGGGTAGAGTGTTCAGCATCCTGATTGCTTGGTGGATGAAGCTACTTGCAAGTCTGGTGGTGTGGGAGCGGAGGCTCCTGTACCTCTTTCCAGAGGGCAGGAGGCTGAACAGTTCGTGTGCAGGGTGGGTTGTGTCCTTGACAATCATTAGTGCTTTGCGGGTGAGGCGGGTGGTGTAAATGTCCTGCAGGGAGGGGAGTGGTGCTCCAATGATCCTCTTAGCTGTGTTAACAATGCGCTGGAGGGTCTTCCTGTTCTGATCTGTGCAGCTTCCGCCCCACACTGTGATGCAGCTGGACACGATGCTCTCGATGGTCCCTCTGTAGAATGTGGTCATGACGGGAGGCGTGGCACTTGCCTTCAATTTGCGCAAGAAGTAGAGGCGCTGCTGGGCTTTCTTCGCCAGTGATGCTGTGTTGGTGGTCCAGGAGAGGTCGTCGCTGATGTGCACCCCCAGGAATTTTGTGCTACTCACTCTCTCCACAGCATCTCCGTCGATGGACAGTGGTGGCAGTTGTTTGTGGTCTCTCTGAAAGTTGACAACAATCTCCTTGGTCTTGCTGACATTCAGCAGGAGGTTGTTGTCTTTGCACCATTTAGCCAGCAGGTCTACTTCTTCTCTGTAGTGAGCCTCATCGCCCTTAGTGATGAGGCCCACCAGTGTTGTGTCGTCCGCAAACTTCACCAGGTTGGAGCTGTGAGTGGTTGTACAGTCATGTGTTAGCAGTGTGAAGAGCAGGGGGCTGAGCACACACCCTTGTGGGGCCCCCGTGCTCAGGGTCAGAGTGCTTGAGGTGTTGTTCCCGACACGTACTGCTTGTGGTCTCTGCAACAGGAAGTCCAGCAGCCAGTTGCAGAGGGAGGTGCTGAATCCTAGCTTGTCCAGTTTGCTGATGAGTTGTGGTATTATGGTATTGAATGCTGAACTGAAGTCTATGAACAGCATTCTCACATATGAGTCTTTATTGTCCAAGTGGGTGAGGGCTGGATGGAGGGCAGAGCAGATTGCATCCTCCGTGGATCATTTGGCTCGGTATGCAAACTGGAAGGGGTCCAGGGTGGGGGGTAGGGTGGCTTTGATGTGTGACATGACTAGCCGTTCGAAGCACTTCATGATTATGGGCGTGAGTGCTACAGGACGGTAGTCATTGAAGCATGATGGTGATGATTTATTTGGCACAGGTATAGGCTTCTACATACCTGACGCACCCGACCGGTAGCGCGACAATGTGACGTCAAAATGACGTAGATCTCTCTGGCGCGCCAGGGTTTTGGCCGTGTAGCGCGAGGTAGCGCATCACTCATTTTTTTTCAGACGAGCGCGACAAGGCGGAAACAGGAAGATGGACTAGTTCGAGGGCAAGCGAGTTGCAGTGTTTTGTTACAGTCGTGAATTTTTAATAGTTTGCTGGATAAGTTAACAAAGTTACCAGTGAGAGTTGCAACACATGGAATTAAGAGGAAAGAATAGAAACGATTTATTTTCAAACAAAGGCCTGAACAAAATCTCTTTCCACTTCAGGAAATTACACAAACTCATCCAGCTGCTAGCTAGCTAGCTAGCTAACTAAACTGTTTAAATTATTAAAATTTCCCTCGGGATGACTAAAGTACCTATCTATATATCCATCCATCCATCTATCCATCTATCCATCTATCTATCTATCTATCTATCTATCTATCTATCTATCTACCTGTGCACACACCTTGGAAACTACATGATAATGATGATGGTAGTTGTGAATAGTAGCAACCAAAGTCTGAAGTACCATCACAGAGGCTAGCTACTGGTGTTTCTTACTGCAGCTTCTTCTGCTGTGTAAGTAGTTAATGTTAGTCTTTTCACAACAGCGACACCTCTGTTCAGGAGAATATTGCAACTAGTGTTGCGACCACCACGCGCGAGTATAAATGGTTACGGCGCTTCTGTGACGTCACATTGTCGCGCTACTGGTCGGGTGCGTCGAGTATGTGGGACGTTTATGATGGTGGCAGCTTTGAAAAGTGATGGGATGACTGCTTGCTCCAGAGAGGTGTTGAAAATGTCAACCAATGAGCTTACCAATGAGCTGACACAAGCCAGTCACCACTTACATGATCCATAACAAATGAATAATGAATGAAGTCATTCTCCTGTGTGGTGCGTGTGTGTGTGTAATATGTGTGTTACAAGTCTGTTATTTGTGTGTGTGTGTTATCAGACATAGCATCATCGTGTGTGTGTGTGTGTAATATGTGTGTTACAAGTCTGTTATTTGTGTGTGTGTTATAAGACATAGCATCATCATTGTGTGTGTGTGTGTGTGTGTGTGTGCGTGCGTGCATGCATGCGTGCGTGTGTGTGTAATATGTGTGTTACAAGTCTGTATGTGCTTGTGTGTTATCAGACATAGCATCATCGTGTGTGTGTGTGTGTGTGTGTGTGTGTGTGTATGCGTGCGTGTAATATGTGTGTTACAAGTCTGTTATGTGCTTGTGTGTTATCAAACATAGCATCATCATGTGTGTGTGTGTGTGTGTGTGTGTGTGAGTGTGTGTGTGTGTGTGAGCGTGTGTGTGTGAGTGTGAGTGTGTGTGTGTGTGTGTGTGTGAGTGTGAGTGTAAGTGTGTGTGTGTGTGAGTGTGTGTGTGTGTGTGTGCCCTAGCCTGCTGACTGGTCTCCCCCCCTCAGCTCTAAGTGAGCAGAGTACTTCCTGTAATGGCATGGCAATGCTTCCCAACACCAGCGCTGACATCAGCCTCGAGTGACCTCATGTATAATTAATGCTCTTTCTCTGCCCTCTTCTCTCTCTCTCTCTCCCTCTCTCACACACACACACACGCTGAACAGGTCTGGTCTAGCACTAGCACGGTTATGTATTAAGTCTGATATATGTCTGCCATGGATCTCACACCTCTCTCCGGTTCTGATATAGATCCAACATGAATCTGATCTGGCATTCCTATGCACGGTGCTGCCAAAGTTCTTGAATAGGTCCAGGAACCACCCCCCCCCCCCCCCCCCCCCCCCCACACACACACACACACACATTCTCTTTCTCATTTTTTGCTCCACTCTGAACAGGCTAAAACATAAATAATCAACGAGCTGCAGCAGAGGAAAGCAGACACACAACCAAACGTATGTCCAAAAGACCATAATTTGATAAGAATTCGTGGGAAGCCTCTTTCTCCTGCTCTGGGGGTACGCACATAGGTGTTGCGCAAGAAATGTCTCGCGGGAAATGCAGGCACAGCAGTCTAATGTGAACCTTGATGTAAACCATAAACCTTGATGTGATGAACTCGTCAATGTGAGCTATAGCTTTTAATAGCTTTACGCATGACAGACGATTAAGTTAATACACACTATCCTAATTGCAGTTAATACCCGGCCTATGCACGTTGGTCAACAGAGCATCCACATTACTCTTAAGTCATAGCAAAGTGGACTGTATTTTCGTAGCTGAGAATTCGATCTGGAGCCGCGCTTGTTTTTCAGTAGGCTACGTTGCCAACAGACGAGCATCACACTGAACAAGCATGCTGCGCCGACCCTGGAAACAGGAAGACTGTAAACAGCACCTGCATTGCGGACAGCGTCGGCTGCCCCGGCCTACACCAATCCTCGAGGAATCAACTAGATTCAGAAGAGCTAGCCGACAATAACGCTCCAAAAAAGACCTACGCGGACGACAGACAGAGCGCTAGATGTCAACAAACTTATCACAGGGAATCAAAACATAACCCTGGAAACAATTTCGTTAACGGGACTAAGCTAACGTTACCTGCGTTAATAGAGGACGCGCAGGGTGAACATTAGATAGACCATCTGAAAACGACAAATGGTGTCAACATTCACAATTGTATGACTGACATGCATCAGAAATCTACGCGGTGGCCTTTACAGAATATCGCCATGGGATGCTCACATTAATTTTAGGGCGTTAGGCCTAGGCTACTTCTAAACAGGAGAACGGAGCTGACTTAGCCAACATTAGATGCTAACTTAACAACCTAACGCCATGAAGATGTCCAATAACGTTAACAAGCTAGTGTAAACAATCAAGACAATGCATCGCATGCTTGCAAATAACTGTCAGACACAAATCAGGTATTTCAAAGTGCACTGTTTTCAGGAGATAAACGTATAGACACCAGATATACACCATATTTTGCTAGAAGACAACAGCACATTGCGGCTCTCATCAATATAACGTTATTTTGAGGAGCAGGTGCATTGGACAGGATTATTCAATTGCCAACCGTATAGATACTGTAGGTAACGTTAGAGAGTGAATGTTTTGCATGGTTTGCTCACTTACCTTACAATGTCACAGAGTGGACAAATTTGAGATCAGAGATTTTTATATTTTGTAGTGTGTCCGTTCTAGCACATTATTTCATGTATTCAAATGTGCAGCGCAGGCTGCTTGGTGCCTCTTGGTCGGTAGGGAAGACCGTCGGTTCTGTCATCTCCCGGAGCTACGGGACAAAATAAAGCGATGCATCATGGGAAATCTAAGCCAATCATTAGAAGCAAATGGGCACTGAATGGCCATTTTGTGTGCCTATAACATGGTTCATACAGTATTTGGAGATTTAAAAACTATAACAGAACTGTAATGTGAACGTTTAATTAACCAGGATTTACTTTAAATTGAAAATACACAATCAACACAAAACCGACAGACTACCTGCAGCTAAGCAGCAGCATCTAGGCTACTCTACAACAAAGTGTCACCATAGAAACCATTCCACAGTTTTTTCACGAGCTTTCGCACTACAACGCTCGTATTCCGCCCTCTAGTGACAAGATATGAAACGAAAAAGAAAATGATAGGCCCTAAATGCTTAAAAATAACAAATGTATGCAATGTGGCCCATTATTTCAGTTTGGGAACGTGCGCACATCCAAATTAAGGTGCAGGAGCCAAAAGTCCAAGATCCAGTAACAGAGAAGGTCAGCACCAGAGCCATATAAAGGTAGAGTTGCGACAACTCCATTGACGCCAATGTTCCATTTTTTTCCAACAATGGCAGTTAATGGAAGCCTCAAATAGTTCCCGGAAGTTAACAATTAATAATAGCAACAGTGCAGTTACAGCAGTACAGACTGTTTGTAGCCAACATTTCAGACTCAGATTTACATTCCTTTGCCTCATCCGAATAATAATAATAATAACAGTAATAGTAGTAAAGTAATAGTAGGCTATCACAAGAGCCTAATTATAATAATAAACGATGTATCGACTATGACTTTTCTGCTGCTCAGTCATATCAGTTCAACATCAAATAGGCCTAAATTAAAAGAGGCTAAAAGCCCAATAAATGTGCCACACGTAATAGCCGAATATAAGATACTTGCCTATCCCATTTCAATTAGGCAGCACACCACCACGAACAAGCTGTCATTAAGTTTTTGCGTTTAGTAGGCAACTTGACGTGACGTTTCTTGGGCATTTAGCTTCACCATCACGTCAAGTTGTAACGCTCATCTAGGCTATGGATTTAAGTGGCTTAAAGGCAGCAAAAGTGGGATATAGTGCAACTGCTTCCCCAAAACAATTCCTCCATAACTGTGTATTTAATCGTTTGATATGTGGATAACTTTCAGTGGACTAAACAAAAGGTAAAGATTTTGTTATCACAAGGCTAGCTGGTTCGTTATATGGCGAAGCATAGCGAACTTTGTTTGCAGCAGTGAAGCTGAGTTTGTTGTTAACATTGTTGGTAACTGTCAGGGAATTTAACCCCAACATACAAGAACCACAACACGTAGTATGGCTTTGCCCACAAACTCTGGTACCAAGAGCCTGCTAATGTAAGGAAGAATTCCTCACACCATCAGTCTCTGACTCTGCAGCCCAAAAGCTGTGTCTTTTATTGTACAGATGCACACAGAAAATAGAAAGCAAGGCATAGCGACTTCATTGTGACATACTCTTACCTCACCCACCCACCCACACAGACAGGGCATACCTGTCAACACTCCCGTTTTTCCCGTGTTTCTCCCGTATTTCAAGGTCATCTCCCAGCACCCTCCCGTTTTGTTATTTCTCCCGGAAAACTCCAGTAATTTGCATGGCCATCAAACTTCATTTTAAAATCATTGATGCATTCAGGTTGCCAGATTGTGTATGAAATACACCCTACACATACACGATCACTTAGTTTCAATTTCAACCGTTTTGTCATAGGCTAAAACCTGGCAACCCAAATAAGGAAGTGGGTGCAGCCTGAGTCTCGTCGTAAGGAAGCGGGCTAGATGAATGGCCTCCAGAACTAGCTGTTGAATTTAATTGATTAACACATCACATAAACTGTTATTGAGTGTTGTTGATACACTGAACTTGTTCCCTCGGAACCAAATCTGAGAGCAAGCAGCTTTGGAGTTTTGGAAGTAGGCTGCAGGCAGGCAGCTGGTGGATACATAAGTGGCATGCGTAAGGTAATGGTAAAGTAAAAGCAACGACCGAAATTCAGTGTTGAAACACGTGTATGAAACGTATTAAATATGCAAACACAGCTCCGGTATAAACACTGACCCCCCCGAAAATAAATCTCCCGTTTTTGGAAAGCTAGACATGAGATGGGTGCAGTTCCTGTCTGTCTGCACACTTAACTTGTACTCTCTGTTCTTAGAACTCAGCACAACAACATTTAATTTGAACTCTCTGTTCTTAGAACTCAGCACAACAATATTTCTGCTTACACAAATGGTTATACAATAATAATAATTTCCTTACAGTAACGTAAACGTTTCTTCAGTTAGCAGCAGTGGCCTAGGCCTACTGTTTTTTTTATTTTTTATGTTGCATTCATTTTCATTGGCAAAAGCTAGCCTAATATGCATGAGAACCTATAGATTTGAGGGAGCTGCAGCTTAGCATCAGCACAGTCATATTAACACAGCAGGCACTAGCCCAGTGAAGGATCGTGTAAGCCCATCCACAGAAACCAGTTTCAAACCAAGCTTGCGCTGATATGATGCATGATCACTGATCAAATTGCTATTTTCTGACAGGATGAGCACAAACAAGTTCTCTGAATCTCAATTCTTTAGCCTAGCATCTTAATGCTGTATTCACAGCACGGTGAATGACAAACGGTGACAAAATGCTGTTGTTTATGAGTTCATAGCTGGTTATTTATCAAGGATTATATCACGTTTTATATGTTATTATGATCACTCGCATCGCATTACCATGGGGTTACTGTGTAGGTAATGCTACGGTTAACTTAACATGCCCACCATTACACTGGAGAGATGTTTTAAACTTTTAAACTTTTTTTTTTTATTCTCCCGAGACGCTAGCTAGTTAAGGTAGTTCGCTCATTATCTCAGATCAGTGAAGAACTACCAGAGAAAACGGGGAGAAAACTCAAACAAGTTAATGTTAGACTTAGACTAGCTGTGTTACAGTTTCTCGTTGAAAAATTAAAATCTCCATGCGCTTTTGTAGGCTACACGCAGTCTCAAAAACACTGTTTACAGCTCTTGAGTCACGTAATAGGTCATTTTTTTTATAACGATAATTTAGACAGGCCTAGGCTACACTTATGGGGTGGGTGCTACTGCGTTTTCTAAAGAATCTCCCGTCTTGGCTTTGTACAGAAATTAACATACGTAAAAGCTTATTTAATGCATTCTAATCCATTGTCAATCACTTCCGGGAACTTTTTGAAGTTTACATGAACCACGTGACCTTAACGAATTTTGAACACCCATTGTCGCAACTCTACCTTTATATGGCTCTGGTCCGCACACTTGCTCTCCGTTTTTTTTATTTTTTATTATTTGACTTCCACACACATGATGTTTCGAGCCCGGCTCTTCATCAGACTTGAACAGACAAAAGACTATCACATTTTAGTCATACAATTTGGCCCATGCAATACCAAATAGTAGCCTACTGGATGTAAGTTCATGTAGTTGTGATCTATAGTCAGAATTAAGAATCATTCAATTTACATTTATTCATTTAGCTGACTTTTATATTTTTTTTACAATATCTGTGCCCGAGGTTCCTAATTCAAATCCAGTGCAAAACTGAACAAGGAAATCATACGGTTATGTATCTTGAAGTTCCAGTATGTGAGAAACTTGATATGCCTTCATATCTTCAGCCTCAAGTATAGCTACATGTAAGTAAAGCTAGAAAATATGTTATTTAGACAATAAGGTGAACTTCTCCCCACTGTAGAATGTAGAAAGGAATGCTACAAGGAAGGGAATTCAAATACATTCAATGATTTACAATCTATTGATGTCTGTGAAAAAGGAGCCCCCTCCTTTTCACCTGTCCATTCTAAATTAACTGCTGAACAACTGCTTTGTGCTACACATCCAAAGACCGTGCAGTCAGACACATTCTAACATGCACCCCCTTGATTATTTGAGGGTTTATTTTTTCATGTTATTATTGTGTATGTGTTTATGCTGTGTGTGCATGCGACTGTGGGTCAACCTAAATTGTTGTAGTGCCAGGATGTTTAAAATGGGTTTGTCTTTGTACTATGGGAGATTTTAGCTGTGTGGGTATACTGGTATAGACCTTGACCCCTTTACAATGGTTTAACCCAACATCCTGATTGGGGTAATTGGCTGGCCTAAGGATGGCTTATTTTCACAGAGAGAGAGACACACAGGAGAACCAGGGAGACACGCAGAAGAGCTAGAGGTCCAGAAATCAGGGAAGTCACACAGGTTAATGTTTGTTTGTTTGTTTAATGTTAAGTTAACCTTGCTTGTTGTGAAGCAAGGTTTGAGTGAAAGGTCCAAAGTTACAAGGTTGCCTTGTTTGGACAGGGAGCCTAAAAGAGTAGGTTCCGGGTGCCTAGTTTAATGGCATGGTAGATGTTTGTCGACTGAAGAACCGTGTATTTCATGTTTTGGACTCCAATTGTGCTCCTGAATCTGCCTGTTTGTTTATGGACAAAATAAATAATATCTTTTTGTATGGAACTGCTGTCTCCTGCCACCTCCTTCCCTCGACACCACCTAATCCAGTGGCGCACCTCCCTAAACGTGGGGTGTCCACCTCGGTTCCTCACGATGTCATTGTGGTTCATTGACGTAATTTTTTTCTGTTAAGGATTGGCATAGAGGCAATAGGAATGGTTGCCGTTGTCGGTGCCCTTTGCTCTGTGAACTTTCAGGAAAACTTGGTCACTGAAATACTGTAAACTATTATTAAATAAGCAATTAATTGTATCCAGACAATTAGGAGCAGTTGGACCAGTTTAATTTCTCTGTTGAGATTTCGAGTGTCGGGAACACAACAATCTTGTTTGGGCTGTTTCATTTGTCATTTCAGTTGGACTGCATGGCTGAATGGGCATGAATGTACACTAAGGGGCAGGGAGATTGGGTGTGGCAGGAGTTTGCTCCCACGGTAGGTGACTGTGAGGGAGAAAATCGGCACAAACAACGCACGCTCCTCACAAAGGAAGAGTTGTGTTGGCCGCTCACCTTTGCACGTGTATGAACAATGGACAGATAGGCTGATGAGTTAATGGTAACTATTATTACGAGACATAACCGTGATTTTCTGACTCCATTTAATTAATAACTTAATGTATCTCGAGTCAATTACCAAGTAACTAGTTATCAACTATGGAGAATTAGAGATATGCAACTGGTAAGCAATTTAACAATTTATTAGGCAATAAACCTTAAGTCAAAGTCTGCTTTATTGTCAATTTCTTCACATGTCAAGACATACAAAGAAATCGAAATTACGTTTCCCACTATCCCACGGTGGAGACAAGACATATTTTACCAATTAGGTCCACAGACAAACATAACATTTAAGTAAACAATATAAAAAGTAAAAATAAGAAGGCACATACAATGAAGAAAATAAGAGCAGCAAAATTTGAGTTGAAATTGTGCAATTGTGCATACAGTAGACAGTCAATATAATAGTGCAAAAGTCAGGCCAATAAATGGCTGAGGTAGTTCTGTTTGACCTAAGTATGCAAGTGGCATAGTGGTGCAAGTTATGTAAGAGCAGCAGAAGTGTGTTCATGAGTGGTTTTCAGGACAACAACAAGTTGCAAAGTGTACAAGTGGAGAAGTGCAAGTGGAGTAGTGCAAGGCAGCCATTGTGGGTCCAAAGTTCAGGATGTTATGTAGCTGAGGGTGGAGGGGGGAGAGGGGGGAGAGAGTTCAGCATCCTAACAGCCTGGTGTATGAAGCTGTTGGTGAGTCTGGTGGTGCGGGAGCGCAGGCTTCTGTACCTCTTCCCAGAGGGCAGTAGATCAAACAAATTGTGAGCGGGGTGACTTGCATCACTCACAATTGTGGTCGCCTTGCGGGTGAGGTGGGAGGTGTAAATGACCTTCAGGGAGGGGAGTGAAGCACCAATAATCCTTCCAGCTGTGTTCATTATGCGCTGCAGGGCTTTCCTGTTGTATTCAGTGCAGCTTCCGCCCATACAGTGATACAGCTGGAGAGAATGCTCTCAATGGTGCCTCGGTAGAATGTGGTCATGATGGCTGGTGGAGCACTTGCTCGCCTGAGTTTCCGCAGGAAGTACAGGCGGCGCTGAGCTTTCTTCGCCAGTGATGCAGTGTTGGTGGTCCAGGAGAGGTCTTCACTGATGTGCACCCCCAGAAATTTGGTGCTGCTCACTCTCTCCACCACAGCACCGTCGATGGTCAGTGGCAGGTGTTGGGTGTGACCTCTCCGGAAGTCAACAATAATCTCCTTGGTCTTGCTGACGTTCAGCAGGAGGTTGTTGTCCCTGCACCACGTGGTCAGAAGGTCGACCTCCAACCTGTATTGAGTCTCTTCGCCCTTGGTGATGAGACCCACTAGAGTTGTGTCGTCAGCAAATTTCACTATGTAGTTGTTACTGTAGGTCATGTGTCATGTGTCAGCAGGGTGAAGAGCAGCGGACTGAGCACGCAGCCTTGGGGGGCCCCCGTGCTCAGTGTGATGCTGCTTGAAATATTGTTGCCAACACGTACTACTTGAGGCCTCTGACAGAGGAAGTCCAGTAGCCAGTTGCAGAGGTACTGTAGGTACTGAGTCCCAGTTTGTCAAGTTTGCAGATGAGTTGTTGTGGTATTATGGTGTTGAATGCAGAACTGAAGTCTATAAACAGCAATCTCACATATGAGTCTCTTTTTTCCAGGTGGGTGAGGGCTGGGTGGAGGGCAGAGCAGATTGCATCCTCTGTGGACCGTTTGGCTCGGTATGCAAACTGGAAGGGGTCCAGGGTGGGGGGGAGAATGGATTTGATGTGTGACATGACAAGCCGCTCAAAGCACTTCATGATGATGGGTGTCAGTGCCACGGGGCGGTAGTCATTGAAGCAGGATGGAGCAGTTTTCTTCGGCACAGGTATGATGGTGGCAGCTTTGAAACATGATGGGACGATGGCTTGCTTCAGGGAAGTGTTAAAGATGTCTGTGAAGACATCCTTAAGCTCCTCTGCGCAGTCCTTCAGCGCACGACCTGGGATGTTGTCTGGGCCTGCTGCCTTACGGGTGTTGATAGCAGCAAGTGTCCTCTTCACGCTGTCGGCAGAGAGGCACAGGGGCTGCTCGTGTGGAGGGGGAGGGGTCTTCTGTGGGCAAGTGCTGTTTTGTGCTTCAAAGCGAGCAAAGAAACGGTTCAGATTGTTGAGCAGAGGGATGTTGCTCTCACAGCTCTGTGGCGCGGGCTTGTAGTCTGTGAGGGCCTGAATGCCCTGCCATAGGCTTTGTGCGTTCCTGCTGTCTTTGAAGTGGGTGGTTATCTTGTGAGTGTATTCCTTTTTTGCTTCCTTGATGCCACGGGACAGGTTGGCTCTCGCTGTTCTCATGCCAGCTTCACCCCCAGCTCTGTAGGCTTTGTCTCTGGACAAAGCAGCCTGAGGACATCCCCTGTCAGCCATGGCTTCCAGTTAGCCCGAGTGATGATGTCTTTTGTGTGGGTCACATCATCAATGCACTTGGTGATGTAAGAGGTTACAGTGTCTGTATACTCCTCTATGTCTGTCTGGTTGTTGTAAGTGGCTGCCTGCTTAAACATTTCCCAGTCTGTTGTGTCAAAGCAGTCTTGAAGAGCATCAGAGGCTCCCTCAGGCCACACTTTTACCTGCTTGCGAATAGTGTTAATTTTGTCACCTATTTTTAATTTAGTCTTAGTCTTAGTCTTGTGACGAAATGTCCTTTTTAGTCTTTGTCATATTTAGTCATTCAAATATAATTTTTGTTAGTTAAGTTTTAGTTGACTAAAAGTCTCGTCATTTTAGTCTAGTTTTAGTCAAAAGAAAACTCATTTTAGTCTTTTTTTTATAACAAATTATTTCTGATTACCATTTGAGTCAAATAGTGTTTCACACATCTCAATTTTCCAACAATATTGTGTGTCCACAGGGCTACTCGTCTGTTATAATTACTCATTCTGATTTTTTGTCAGTCAGTATGTTTACATGCACAGGTAAGTCGAGCTACAGTTATAGCTCGGCTAGGATCCCAGAGGAAACTTTTGCTTCTCATTTGTATCCCTTCTGTTGCTAAGGAGGCAAAATGGTGATTCTCTTTTAAGGATAATTTAAGTATTACTTTTGTCACAATTATTTCTCTATTTGCATGAAATAAAAACTAAGATAAAATCTCTCTTCATTTTCGTCTACAAAATGAGAAGACAGAATATCTAGCTGTTACGTTTTCAAAATATTCCGAATGAGTTCATACGCAACAGCTTTCCTGTAGGCTAGTCTACGTGCTGTTGCTGCAACCCTGTGGCTGCAACACGAAACTACATGGAACAAGAACACTGGAGATTTCTGCCAGAGTTAGCAAGATAACTACCTAAGCTTTATGCCACAATGCTACATACTCAGAAGTTGAAGCTTCTCTCATACAAATTAACATCCCCCAGAATGTCCATACGAAAATGTTCATCATGTAATGTCAACTATTTAACTAGTTAGTTAGACTGATGATGCAAAGTTTGCTAGCAAGTAAGCTAATATGGAAAGTTCGCTAGCAAGTTAGCTATGGCTAAGATGGAGAGTCTGTTTGGGGAATGTGTTGTGTTTGGGCGTATATCGCCATCTAGCGAGGCGGAGTAAAACATTAATACTTTGGCCTACGACAGTGTTTCTCAACAAACTTTTTCAGTTTCAGGACCACTTAACTAACCCTAGCTTAAAAAAAAAAAGATTAGACCTAGTTCAACAGTAGTCTATAATTAGTCTACACAATAGGCTTACTCACTGAACCACCTTGCTTATTGTCTTTGCACTTTGCTTATTGTGTGGATTCATACTGTATGATTTAAACTGGCATATCTTACATAGACAGTGTTGCAGAACTGTTTTTACATACAAGTTGGTTCAATATTGCAAACAACTCATCTATATTATATTTTACCACGTCTGCTCGCGGGCCACTTGGGATAGCTTGCGGACCACCAGTGATCTCCGGACCACACTTTGAGAAACACTGGTCTACGAATATGACAGTGGTCCAGTCAAATCTTTTACTGTATATGGTCAAATCCCAGCCGAGCTATAACTGTAGCTCGACTTACCTGTGCATGTAAACATACTGACTGACAAAAAATCAGAATGAGTAATTATAACAGACGAGTAGCCCTGTGGACACACAATATTGTTGGAAAATTGAGATGTGTGAAACACTATTTGACTCAAATGGTAATCAGAAATAATTTGTTATAAAAAAAAGACTAAAATGTGTTGACTAAAACTGACTAAGACTAAGATACTTTTAGTTTTCTTTTTGACTAAAACTAGACTAAAATGACGAGACTTTTAGTCGACTAAAACTTGATTAACAAAAATGATATTTGAATGACTAAATATGACAAAGACTAAAAAGGACATTTCGTCACAAGACTAAGACTAAGACTAAATTAAAAATAGGTGACAAAATTAACACTAATTGTACGGACCAACTGCACAATGGCAATTTAAGTCTATCTATAAATCATACAACATGATGATAAACACAACTAATAAACAATAACATAAACAAACTGAACTTGTGCCAAAGCGTGCCATACTGTGTACAATGGTGGATGAAAGCGTGAGCTGGTCAATCTGCGTCTTTTATCCTGGTGGTGGAACCAACCAAAAGGAGGAGGGAGAGAAGAGCAGAAAATAGAACATTGTTAGTTTGTGAGCCACTCAAAAATACAAAGTAAGACATTTCTTTGACCGTCTGCTTTCATAACTGTGGGAATTTTGATACAGCACAAAGATCAGACACACCTTATTGATCACTTAAACACAGAATGGGGAATGTGATAGCTACCACTCACATTTGCTATATGTTGCCCAATTGAAAAACAGATTGTATTGATATATTTGTCAAGCTTAAACAAGTTTGTTGAATTCCCTCACCTCATCTAGTGAGTAAACTGTATTGTCAGGCTAGGATTAGGGGTGGGCGATATATATCGTCTGCGATAATATCGTGATTGTTGTTTTAACGATGTGCAAATTTACATTATCGAGTATTTAAATTACTTATGGGGGAAAAACACTCGAAATCACGCATTGAAACTCCATACATTCACTAAATCCAGGAGGTGTATGCAAGAGAACCCCCGTTGCAGCAGAGCAAGTGTCACATGATCCCTAGTGGGTCCACGTTGTCACATCAGAGCCCATCTACGGACTTATTAGACATTTTCTGGTCACACGCAGGTCTAATGTTTATTTTGTGTTGCGAGATCAAGACGTAGCCTACAAGGGATTTTGTGCAGCTACTTCTGTTCACGTAGCATTGATGAGACAGTCCTTTTTTCTTACATGGTATTATATGGAGAGAAAACATTTGCCTTTGAGTATTTTAGTAGTCAGTTGTAAACAAAGAACTCTTCTCGTGTAACCCTTTTGTAAATGGACTAAAGTTCGCTCTAAATGTCTACGTGTATCGATTATGCTAATCGTTAGCATCTCTACATTAGCCATAAGCTAACGCATTAGTTTCTATTCTGTAACTTGGAATGCTAGCCTACATGATTTCTCTTAAACAAAACATCGAAGGGAATAACTGAGATGTACTCTGTTGGTCTGCTTAGTTTTTTACTGTGAATCCTAAGTAAAAGTTTTTGAAAGGAACTTCAGCTTCAGACTTTCTCTTGAGAAACTGTTTGGCCTAGTCATCTTCTCTAATGTAGCTGGCTAGACCATGTCATTGCCACACACACAAGTGGGGGCAAAATTGGAAATGTGTCATAGAGTGACAATTAGTTGATTTGGTTAAAAAGGTCACAGGTTAGGTTATTGGTTATTATTGTATTGATGCTATTCATAAATAATGAGCTGTAAAGTAACTCAGACTTTTACAATTTTTTTTAAAGGATATTGACTAAGTATCGTTATCGTCAAAATCACAAAAAATATCGAGATATTATTTTTTGTCCATATCGCCCACCCCTAGCTAGGATTAACCCCTATCCAGCTTACCACTAGGCAAAACCTTGTTTTGGTTGGACTAAGCCTATTCAGTGTAAAAAAAAATGGGCATCTGAAAATAGTTTAGTTCAGAGTCCTGAGAGTTCCAGAGTCAAAAAAGTAATTTGGGCAATTGTTTTTGTCATCTGGGAGCTGGCTCCATAGTCAGAACGCATAACAACTAAATGCAGCGTTGCCTTGTTTAGTTCTGATAGTGGGTTTCAACAGGAACATTTCTCCTGTGATCAGTGAGGTTTAAGTGATGAGTATTGCTGGAACATGTCTCAACAGTCTCATTGAAGGGCAAATCTGGTGTAAACTGATTCAAAGCCTTGTTGTTCGAGCTCACCAGGCACTGTCCAAAGGACAAAGAACAATAAAATGTGTCATAACCTAGACAAGTTATGGACAAGAAAGTAAAGCTGGCTCAATATGGCAAAAAAGCCTTCGGTATCTTCTTTCCATTACAGGGTTTCCCCAGGTTTGACCACCCCAAATAAAACTTTTTTTAAGACCACTTTCATGAAAATTAAGACCTACATCACACCCATTATGCGGTTGTAAAACACCAGATCAAATCCATAATGACAATTAAAACAACACTTCCCCATGATGTGCTGTCCTCTCCTTTCGACTGATTATGTTGATTCATTGCTGCCGGTGCGAAAACCCAAAGTATTGTTTGCGCATATCCTAAGAAATTAGACTAGTGTAGTTGCCACGATACCAAAATTATTGTTTCGATACCGATACCACATCAAGAATTGCGATTTCGATACTTCTTTGATAATTCTTAAAAAATGTATTTGATTTGGGGGCCCAGACCACCTTGACATCATCAGTAATATTGAATATAGTGTTATCATTCACCAGTGGGCATCCTAGATTCTGCTTGACTCTTTCCACACATACGGAAAATTATGGCTTATTTCATATGTTTCTATTTCATATACCTTCGAATTCATATAAAGTGTACAGTTAATGTATAGTATTTTGCAATTCATTGTTGTCTGTCATTAGATAAAATAAATGTAAATATAAAACTATCAAGTTCATAGAAGGGATCATGTTCAATAATGATTTTAGCACTAATTACGAATGACATACATGACCTGAGCTAGCAGAATTAGTTAGCAAGGAGCTCTCTCCAGATGTAAAAGTTTGCAAAGGTTGCGCTGCCTATTTCTAAATGACATTAAACCCAATAGTAGACCTACGTACATCTCATAGCCTAGGTAGGTTAGCAACACAAAGTTGAGAGGTGCAAGTGAGCAAATCAACTTGATATTAGCCTATTATTATGTGTTACCACAGAATCACTTAAGCTAAACTAGCAGCCATGTCTCGCTGTTTATGGCACGACAGCTGCGCATATGTGTGTGAGGAGAAAAGACGCACAGCCACAGGCTTGGGGAGGAGGCACTAGAAGCATGCCTTGTGCACACAAACAAGAACACGGTCATTCTTAAAAGTATTGATACTAATAAAATTAGGTATTGTGACAACTGCTAATAGCTATTGCAACACTTTTGTAGTATCGGTGCACCGTGCAACACTAAATTAGACGATCTCTGACGTTAATCAACCCCCTGTTGAATTTTCACATTGTTGTTATTTTTTCCTAGCCTAGAAATCTAGATGCACCCTAGCGGCGGCAAATTAATTTGCTCAGCCTGTACGTCTAGTATCAAACCATAGGGATATCTATTGGCTGACGCCGTGGACGTCATCCAATCACAGCGCTCTATTTTGTTAGAGAGTCTTAAGGCGGGCTTAACAGGATGGCGACAGTCCTGCGACAGTGAACAACAAGGAAGGTGGCTATGGCAAACGAAGAGCGGTTGTTTGAATCGGCGTTGGCATCAACTTTGGAGGAGTTGGACTTTTCTTTGAAAGTTGAGCAACACAATGCACTTAAGTCATTCCTTTCGAAGAAGGATGTATTTGCCGTTTTGCCGACCGGATACGGATATGGTCGTAGCGCTGGCCTATTGCATGCCTAGGCAGTTTGAAAGACAATTCTCTGCCCGCCCCTTGGATTAAGCGAGGTGAATGGCTCGATTCCAGACTATACATTTCAATGATATAGGATGGCCCGCCAGGCTAGTTTTTTCCCCCATTTCACCTTGCTTGCAGGCTAGTATAATTAAAATTGAAGACCTTCGTTTAAAAAATTAAGACTTTGGCAACGGAATTTAAGACTTTTTCAGACCTTAATTAAGGAACATGACATTTAAGACCGTTTAAAGACTTTTAAGACCCCGCGGCTACCCTGCATTATGTCAGGAATACCAAAAGTACTTCTATACGGCTCTGGGCTATACTTCCCTGTCCATAACTCAGAATTGGCTGTGCCACATTTTCTTTTTCCTATGAACAGCACACAGTGATTTCCAACAAGAGCTATGGATCAATTCATACCGGATTTGTCCTTTAAGTGATTTGTAAACAAGGAGTGCTTTAGGGTCAATCCGGTAAATCAAAGACAATGACTCAATATTACATCTAAATTAGCCCAAAACATTTAGCTCTGATCACTCAAGAGACACTGACAATTGTCAAGAACAAAAACAAAATACAGAAAATACAGTATACACCAGGGGTATTCAATTAATCTTCAGCGAGGTCGTTACGGAAAATTTCCTCAAGCAAAGGTCCGGAGCATCATAATGTTTAGGCTATGTATATGTATGTATGTATAATATATATACAGGGGCGGAGCCAGAGGGGTGGCTCCGGGTGGCACAGGCCACCCTTGAGATTCGATTGGCCACCCCAGGTGCCACCCCAAATCCTGGTCTACGATTGGCCATTAACATGGTGTAAGGCAGGACCTTTCTTGATGCACTTGCAGCAGTGTGAAGTGTCAGCAGAATGTAAGTGGCAAACACACTTGCCTTTATTGGCCTGCGGCACAATTGAACTGCGGAACGAAAGGTTTCCCCGATCAATTAATACGCAACTTTGTGTAGGCTTAACAGAGGTAGCCTAAATATCGTGCCTATGACGATGACAGCTTTAAAAAAAAAAACATTTATTTCACTTGTCTCGCTGGATTGAAGGCAGAATGTGGGCTGTTGCGCAAATAGATGAATGAGGGTCGGGAGATTCCGTTAACAAAAACCTAAAGTTTTGCTAACATTTTCTCCATTATTATCATAAAATATGTCTCCATGCAGGGCAGGGCTGGTTCTAACCTAGGCTAGGCTACTATATTTGGGTGGGCTGGTAGAAATTTTAGGTGGGCAACATAGCAAAGCTGTGGTCTGGGGATCACTGGTGGTCTGCAAGCTATCCCAAGTAGTCCGCGAGCAGACGTGGTAAAATATAATATAGATGAGTTGTTTCCAATATTGAACCAACTTGTATGTAAAAAAACAGTTCTGCAACACTGTCTATGTAAGATATGCCAGTTTAAATCATACAGTATGAATCCACACAATAAGGAAAGTGCAAAGACAATAAGCAAGGTGGTTCAGTAGGCCTATTGTATAGACTAATTATAGGCTACTGTTGAAGTAGGTCTAATCTTTTTTGTTTTTTAGATAGGGTTAGTTAAGTGGTCCTGAAATTGAAAAAGTTTGAGAAACACTGTCATAGGCCAAAGTATTAATGTTTTACTCTGCCTCGCTAGATGGCGATATGCGCCCAAACACAACACATTCCCCAAACAGACTCTCCATCTTAGCCATAGCTAACTTGCTAGCGAACTTTCCATATTAGCTTACTTGCTAGCAAACTTTGCATCATCAGTCTAACTAGTTAAATAGTTGACATTACACATGATGAACATTTTCGTATGGACATTCTGGGGGATGTTAATTTGTATGAGAGAAGCTTCAACTTCTGTGGCATAAAGCTTAGGTAGTTAGCTTGCTAACTCTGGCAGAAATCTCCAGTGTTCTTGTTCCATGTAGTTTCGTGTTGCAGCCACAGGGTTGCAGCAACAGCACGTAGACTAGCCTACAGGAAAGCTGTTGCGTATGAACTCATTCGGAATATTTTGAAAACGTAACAGCTAGATATTCTGTCTTCTCATTTTGTAGACGAAAATGAAGAGAGATTTTATCTTAGTTTTTATTTCATGCAAAACATTTTAGTCTCGTCTTTTTTCGTCAACAATAATGCATCTTAAGATAGTCTTAGTCAGTGTTTCAGGACATTACTGCCGTCTCGTCATCGTCTCGTCTTAGTCATGAAAAAAAAAGGTCGTTGACGAACATATTTCCTCTTGTCTCGTCTGATGAAATTAACACTACTTGCGAACCGGTTTGTTTGCTTTCACTCTTTGTCTGTATGCGGGCATTAGCATAACAGTGATATGGTCAGAAAGTCCAATGTGGGGGGGGGGGGGTTGGCTTTGTATGCTCCTTTGTGTGTAGTGTAGACCAGGTCCAGGATGTTGTCTCCTCTTGTTGGAAAATCAACATGCTGGTGTAGCTTTGGAAGAACAGTTTTAAGATCTGCATTGTTAAAATCTCCAGCGAAGATGGTGAAACCGTCTGGGTGTGCCGTCTGTTGTTCACTGACAGCCTGGTACAGTTCACTAAGAGCCGTGTTCCTATCGCTGTTATTGTTGGTAGGTGGGATGTATACTGCGACTAGCAGAATCGCAGTAATTTCCCTTGGCAGGTAAAAAGGACGGCATTTTATGATCATAAACTCCGCCAGTGGTGAGCAGTGTTTGCATACTACTACAGTGTCCCGGCACCATTCGTCACGGATGTACTCACTGTCCGGTTCGTTAATCTGAGCAGTCGTATGTAATCCATTTTGCTGTCCAGTGATCGTACATTTGACAGGAGAATGGATGGTATGGCTGGGCGAGTTGGGTTGGCCGCTAGCCTGGCCCGGACGCCTCCGCGCTTGCCCCTCTTCTGCTTCCTCGCACACCGCTTCCGACGCTTTCTTTCCGGGGGAGGAGTAGCAGGCGAGTCCGGTGTTGTTGCAGGCCGGAGTAGTCCGAGTTCCTTTAGCGTCTCTGTTGCAAAGTCCAGAACGCTGCAAAACTTGCTTTTGCAGATATCCAGTAGAAACTGCCTGCTGTACTTGTAGTACAACGTAGTAAGACGAGACGAACACGTAAAACTTTCGGACAAACACTTTTTAAACGTGGGAGGAGTTTAAAGGTGAGTGTATTCAATATCACTTCAATTGAACGTAAAGGTACTCACATAAAGTAATAAAGTAATGAAGGAAACTTTACCAAAAACACAAACTTAAACTTTGTTTTTAAACAAATTAACAAGTTAGAATAACAGATACACCATATGAAACAGTGTACCAAATAGTAAGATTACAAACCCAACTAGAAATGCAATGCCAGAGGAATTACAATAGTGGATGAAAAGCTGCTGTCTTAATGTTGGTGGGGAGATTCCTGAAAGAAATCGTCTAATTACTTGGGTTCTTTGCATCTTTCCCAGGTTTCTGAAAAGGGATGATAACAGACTGTTTCCATTCTGCTGGGATGACTCCCTCTGACCACACCTTTAATAAACTCAACACCACCTCCTTCCCCTCTGTCTCGGGTCCTCTCTTCTCCTCTTCCTATTATCTTTCAAATTCTCTCCTCCCCCTTTTGTTTTGTTTTTGAAAGCTCCACTTTAAACCTGGGTAAATTGAACAACTCAAGAGGCATTGGGTGATTTATGATTTTATTTGGATCCCCTTAGCTGATGCAGAAAACATCAGCTACTCTTCCTGGGGTCCACACACAACATATAACAAACAAGAAACCAACATACAAGACAACGGATATAAAAGCAGGAAAAGAATAGATACTTTTCCTGGGGTCCACACACTACATATAACAAACAAAACATCAACATACAAGACAACAGATGTGAAAACAAACAAAAGGACAAAAGTGGGTGAAGCATTTGAAGCTGCATTTACTTCTAGAAGAAGGGGTGTAGGAATATTAATTAACAAAAGGATACCCTTTAAGTTGATTTCACAACACTGAGGCGACCAGGTTGATTTTTAGTAGTAGTTAAATGTGAATTGTTTGGTTAACTTTATACAATTATTACTATTGATAAACCTCCTAATTTGGATATGTCTTTTTTGAGTAAAAACAGTATTGCATAGCTCTCCAATTGGAGTGATCGTTTTTGGGGAGACTTCAACAATGTTTTTAGCTCTCAGGATAGCTCTACAAAAAATAGGAAAATTAACCCACCTAAAAGACTTTTCAGGTTTTTATATAATGAATTACAAGACATCTGGAGAATGTTACATTCAAAAACAATAGACTATACATATTTTTCACACACTCAGAACATTTATTGCCGAATCAACTACTTATTTATCTCCAGACTAGACCTCGGTAGGATAGTATCAAGTAGGCCTAATATAATTAAATTATAATATAGTAATTTAGTAGGCTAGCCTATCGCCCAGACAAAACACTCTACACCATAGAATTTGGAGAATGAATAGGAAACATGTAACAGATACAGAATTTCTAAAACAAATCAATCGAAAACTGTGAATCCTAGCATTATTCCCCTTATATAGCCTATGCCTTAAAAGTGTCCCATATAACCAATTTCCGGTCTAATTTACGGGTTCCCAATGGACTTGTATCTGGAGGGTTGCCAGTTCGAACCCCGACCAGTAGGCATGGCTGACGTGCCCTTGAGCAAGGCACCTAACCCCTCACTGCTCCCCGAGCGCCACTGTTGTTGCAGGCAGCTCACTGCACCGGGATTAGTGTGTGCTTCACCTCACTGTCTGTTCACTGTGTGTTGAGTGTGTTTCACTAATTCACGGATTGGGATAAATGCAGAGACCAAATTTCCCTCATGGGATCAAAATAGTGTATATACTTATATCATTTACACAGTTTATTGTAAGTGTTATGGCAGCAGATCCAGTATCTGTGTCATTCCAGAAGCACTTGGGGAAAGTAGTGGACTCGTACAAACTTGAATTCAGTAAAAAATATCTTTTATCTATAAAAATGTCATATTTACAAATCAAGCCATAAACAAAGGTTCTACTATCAGAATGTCTAAATCTTGTTCCCTACTGAACACAACGAGCACGGTCAAAAAAGTGTGTTTCTCCATGCTTCCTTGATCCTTCTAATGTTTTCTACCAACGCGTCTGCTACGCACGGGTACCAACTATCAAAATAAGAGTCTCTATTTCGCCATTGGCATTACTGTAACTTAAATTGGCGTCATGTACAAGGAATACTGATGAAGGGCTAGACCCGAAACGTTTACCCCTTGTTTATGTGGCCTGTAACTGTTTTTTCGGCTTTTTAAAAATACACTGTTGGAACTACTCAGCCCCTGTGTGCGATCTCCACTTTCTTCACTTGAGTATTACGTTTTTTGGAGACTATATACGCACCGGGCGACACCTCAATACTAGACAAAAGGCGCAGACGCCACACTTCACCTTCGCCATGAAATAATACAGAAATACAAAAATAATATAAAAAAAACAGATATGAAATATTTTTCTATGGCTCTAACACGCCGGCCCCTAATTATATAGGCAGCATGCATAACAATTATAAACTTATAAATAGAGCCATATCTATCAGTCAATGTCTACTCTATCAAAACACTCTGTTGGAATCCAACTTCCTTCTTGACTCACTCTGCTTACTGTAAAAGACAAAGTTTGTTAGTAGTTCTATCTAATATGCTACACTTGGTTTGAACTTGAACATGTCGCACTGTTCCTCTTGAGTCTGGGAAGGTCTTCAGGATTCTACCAGTCGACCAGGCATTCCTTGGGGCAGAACTGTCCACAATGAGTACAAGGTCTACAGGAAATAAATTCCTTTTGGAAGTATGCCACTTCTGTTGCTCCTGTAGCAACGGTAGGTATTCCTGGGTCCATCTTGACCAAAACAAGTTGGCCATATACTGTATGTGTCTCCACCTTCTACGTGTGTATATGTCATCACTGTTAAAGACACCAGGCGGCAGGGCTGGCTGCTTCTTCAGTAAGAGAAGATGATTTGGAGTCAATACATCTAGGTCACTACCAAAGATTCTAGAACAGAGTTCAACAATGCACTCAACAATGCACTTCAACAATGCACTTCCCTGGGTCACACCCACCCACATATATACCCCAGTATACAAGAGTGGAAGGAATATTATTACAAGCCACCCACTAGGAATCTAGGAGCGGTGAACAAAATGCAGTCAGAAATGTCCAGACCATATACACACATAGAAAAAAACACAATGGAAAAGGAAATAATAAAAATACTGATACACCACTCCGGGGATATCAAATCCCAAAGCCCAGCTACACAGACAGTCACTACAAGAATATTCACACAGGTGATAAACGGAAAAAATCAGCAGTCAAATAACACAACACAATGCCACTCTTTTTATATAGTCCCACTTTTTTGACCCGTGCATGACTGCCCACTTAAATGTTACACCCCCCACGACCACACACTAATAAGAGGGGCTTTTGAGGTCGCTGCCCGCTCCTCTGAGCGGGTGTACTGTCTGACCAGATGGAGGGTAAGTTCAACAAAATTTGGTCGGCGGGCTTCCCCCACCATGGGCGTAGATTTAGGGTGGGACGCTAAGGACTAGTCCTAATCAAAATTTTAAGATGACAAAATTGTCCTCACCAATATTTTAGCGAACTTATTTGTACTGCTGATCATTCCGACAGCCAGCACGATAATACAAGAAACGTCAGGGTTATCTGACACGCAGGCTACACGCATGGAGAATGCCAATGCACAGGCTACTTTGCAGTGGCAGTCAAGCGAGCAGGTGTGTCAACGACAACGGTAAGTTACCAGGGCTGTCTGCCAATACATACCCCATAAAAGGCCAAAGTAAAACATTTTGATATTCCCTTTGCCCTTAAGCATGTACATGTTTGCCCCTTTTTGTGGTTTGTAGATCAGCTATGCCCCCAAGAAGAAGAAAGGGGACATACAAAGCTTTTTCATTATGCAGAGTTTAAGTAGGCAAACTAGCCATACAAACTGGCGACTAGTGACCAGGCTTTAAAATTCGGATTTTAGCATACTGTGTAAAATAACATTAGCTGTTAGGAGTACCCAGGATATTGTCACAGCTAAACCTAGCTTCTGTAATCTTTCAACCAAAGTTAGGAGTCATGTTGAATATGGGTGTGCCGTGCGGAGAGTCGCATAGGCTATAGCACAGAAAAGAAGTCACTAGGCTGCCAATCTTGCAGTGTATTTGTGAATGTAGCCTGCACAATGCAAAGAAATAAAAGATAAACTAGGTGCATTTCCATAGAAATTAAAAAACATTGCGAGACACCAGATATTTCTTCTATGATCTCATCCCATAAAGCTTTTCTTTGACTTGTTAGTTTTTTGAACATTTATTTTATCTAATGACATAGCAAACATGATTAATTGAATCCACATATCCTTGCACTTGCGAAAACTATTTTTCACTAGCCTAAAACAATGAGGTCGCAAAAACAACTAGACTGCATTTCCAGCGGGAACTGCGAAAGTGTGCTTGCCCTGGTCCGGTCACCAACGTGAGCAGACAGTGACATACGCTATGCTGAACCTAGCTTGATCCAAGCATTCTAACAGTGCCTTTCAGTGTTGGAGCAGTGGCAATACCTCAAAAGCTCTATTAAACTATTGCCTTGCGGGTTGAATGCGATTCGTTGGATTTTACCTTTGGCCTGTCTTCGAATTTAGCTTCTATGACTGAGATCAAATCAATAAAATAAAATGACAGCAGTGATTGAAATGACAGCAGTGAAATGATGCGTCTTGCGCCTCTCAAACTGGGCTATCAGGTAACCTACAGTACAACAGAAATTATGAAATATGACCAAGGCATTAAAAAGCTGCTTGTTTGTCAGGATACTTTTTCACTGATTTATTTAAAAAAAAATATGAGCTATGAGTGTGAATGTTATATATTCCATCCCACAAATTATGTTTTACTGGTTTATTTCACAAATAATCTATATAGATTTGCTCTATAAAGACCTTATGTCTGTTTGGGATTGTTTTGTGAGCCTGGGGTTGTTTTGAGAGCCTATTGATGTAGCCTATCTCAGAATAAAGGAATACTTCATATTACTCTAAACCACCGTCTGTAAATCAACTGTATACTACTGTCTACATTGCACTATATTTCTTGACCTGTCTCTGTATGTTTCATCACCTTTCTATACTTTGCCTCACATTGCAACACAGCTCAGATCTTTGGTTGCTATGAAGGCCAGTCGTTCTAAATGGATGGTTGCTATGGCCAAAGGCCAGTTCTATCTCTGCCGTTGTCAAGCGGGCATATCGTAGAATTCTGATTAACCTTATCTTAAAACATCTCTATTTTACTTAGCCCACTTCCATACAGTGGGTCCCATTAAGAAGTGGCCACTTCATTCACGCTTACCGTGATACACACAGCAGCATTAAATTAATCTGTCACCATACGCCTATGCCTACGTTTGCAAAGAAAACATTTTAATTTGATTCACATGAAACGTTACATTTCATGTATATGTTGACAATGAGTAGGCTAGTTTTGGTTGTTGGTGGTGTTATTGCATCCCTTAGTTATGCCTACAATGCAAGTTCCCTTGCGATTGGAAGCTCCTGTAGACAATAGTAGACGCATTTCAAAACATCGCGTTAGGAGTCCTTGCCACTTCTTTTAAGCTGTCACAGACGTAGGTGCTACTTTTAGGGCTAAAGTGCTTCGTGAATTACTGTTAGTAAAAAAAAAATAGCAGTCCTAAAGTTACACGTGACGAAGTTACGAGTGCAAGTATCTCATATCAAATGACCATGGCATTATACTAAACAACATAAATCCCAATTAGCAACATAGCACTACATCTCCTCCTCCCTATAGCTAGCCACACAAGAAATTAATGATACTAAATATCTGCTTAGCATGCTTCTCCGCTTAGCATTCTAATAACAGAAGGGGCACATTTATGTTGACCACTACAACATGACTCATTATGTCTGTAACGTTAACTGTATAAAACACTTACTTTCATAAAGGACGCTTTCGAAAATCAAAAATCCTTCCACTAACATTTGTGAGGCTTGGTCCAAGGATAATGTACGTCAAGTTTCGTGGCGTTCGGACCAAATTTGTGACCTGTGAAAATTTAGTTTCGCTTTCTGTTCAATCCAATATGGCGGACGAACGGCACGCCCACCTGACGTCATCTTCGCGACCAACTTACACCGGTACTGACCGGACGTTTTAAAGTTGGAACGGTGTCTCTGTCTCAAAGGGCCTAGGCGCTAGGGCTGACAAAAGATTAGGGAGACGGGAAAAATAATAATAAAACTTAAGAAGAACAATAAGTGTGCTGCTTTGCAAGCACACTTAATAATAAAACTTAAGAAGAACAATAAGTGTGCTGCTTTGCAAGCACACTTAATAATAATAAAACTTAAGAAGAACAATAAGTGTGCTGCTTTGCAAGCACACTTAATGACTTCAGACTCCACTCAAAAGACTTCAGACTTGGACGCTTCGAGACTCCTGAACAAGCTGTATTTCATGCAATTATTGCTTTTTGTTTTAATCTAAATGTATTCATGTATTTCTATTTTATTGCAACATACAGTATACTTTGGAAAACGTATAACGAGCGGCATGGCCCCTTTGCCATAATGTGCAACGTAACGCATGTGCGCACACTCACAGATAAAAAATGCATTGACCTCCCGGAGTGCCTTTTATCATTACTTTCGGTTACAATAACTTCGTGCACAGAGGAAATAAGCGAACAGCTACATGCAAGGTGTGTGGCAACAGCGTCTGATTCCATCAGGCATCTCCAAACGCACCCATATAGGTCAGTCACTTAGGCCTAGCATATATCGTCACAGGTGACAAGCTAACCATAGCAAAGTGTTGTGCTAATGCTGGGAACAGGCAGGGATGGGCAAAAATACTTTTTTCAAGGAAGTATGAAAGCACTGCAAAAAAAGCTTTTTTTTATCCCAAACATTGAGCCTATAAACTATACAGTAAAAAACAATACAATTTGGCCCCTGTCATGCCAAATAGTATACCGTATGCAAGTTCATGTAGTGTGATCAGAATTAAGAATAATTCAAGAATTTACATTTCCATTTAGTCATCTAGCTGATGCTTATCCAAAACGACTGACAGAGCTTTCAATTCGGCAGCCGTGGCCTACTGGTTAGCGCTTCGGACTTGTAACCAGAGGGTTGCCGGTTCGAACCCCGACCCCTCATTGCTACCCGTGTGCTGCTGTTGATGCAGGCAGCTCACTGCGCCGGGATTAGTGTGTGCTTCACCTCACTGTGTGTTCACTGTGTGCTGAGTGTTTCACTAATTCACGGATTGGGATAAATGCAGAGATTATATTTTCTTAAATGCAGAGATTAAAATATACTTATACTTACAATTAACCACATTATAATCAATTGGCCAAAATCATAATTGTGTATCTGTGCCGAATTTCGTAATGCAAGTCCAGTGAATAAGAAAATCATAAGGCTGTATATCTTGAACTTCCAGTAAGTGAGAAACTTGACTTGCCTTAATATCTCCAACCTCAAGTATGCAGCTAATAAGGAAATAGAATTGTTATTTAATTAAACAAGGTGAACTTCTCCCCACTGTGGAATACAGAAAAGGATGCTACAAGGAAGGAAATTCAAACACACTTACCAGGAATTTCAACACCTTACCATCTATTGATGTCATTGTGGTTCATTGAGATATCTGACATTTTTTCTGTTAATTGGCTTGGATACAAAAGGACATTGTTGCCTTTGTCGGTGTCCTTATGTGAACTTGCACAGGTAACCTTGCTCATCTGGACTTGCGTACGACTTCACACCAGTACGATTTTGAAGTAAGTTGCCCAACACTGATGACAACCATCACTTTCTATGTATGTTTGTGTGTGTGTGTGTGTGTGGAGAGTCAATCAAATTCTGTGATTGCCACTGATGTGAATGATCTCACAAATCACACAAACCAAATCAAGTTTTAAAAAATCGCAAAAGTATCGAAATTGAGATTCTTCACTTAGTATTGGTATTGAAACAATAATGTTGGTATTGTGACATCAGGAGTTGGGGATGTGTCCCCACCAAAGCTGAGACCAAACCTACGCTCTTGGGCACCACGCCGACCAAAATAAACAAAAGGCTGCAGTCAATACCCAGTTCCACCAACCAGTGTCCATAGCGCAGCACAGTCCAATCCTGAGGGGGCGGGGTTTTGGCGATCCACTGGCTCGAGAGGGAGTTAAGTCATTTAGAGACGAGTGGCCGTCGCAGGAACCAGACCCTCTTGTAACAGCTGTACCTCAGGCCCTGAAAAAGTTAGAAAATAAGACTGCTCCCTTATGTTGGAATGTACAAACATACATCAAAAGGATCAAATCATAAAATCAAAAGGATACCTTCTTATATGTGATTTCTGTGGTAGGCTATTGAAAAAGTGTTGATAGCCTAGGCTACTTGTTGATTTTTTGCTGTAGTGTAAACCAACACACACAGTAGCCTACAGAAAACACTTAATTGTGTGTGTGTGTGTGTGTGTGTTTGGGGGGGGGGGGGGGTGCAATAGTTAGACTAATCTGACAATGTAAAGCACTATGCATATTTTATATGAAAAATATGGTCATGTATTGATTCCCAAGAGTCTAAGCTAGAGGTCTGATTGCGGCGCGGGACAACTTTTGAAAGCTCTTTGCGGGAGCGGGCGGGATGAGAGAGTATAAGTATAAGTATATATACTTTTTTGATCCCTTGAGGGAAATTTGGTCTCTGCATTTAACCCAATCGGTGAATTAGTGAAACACAAACAGCACACAGTGAGGTGAAGCACACACTAATCCCGGCGCAGTGAGCTGCCTGCTTCAACGGCGGCGCTCGGGGAGCAGTGAGGGGTTAGGTGCCTTGCTCAAGGGCACTTCAGCCATGCCTACTGGTCAGGGTTCGAACCGGCAACCCTCCGGTTACAAGTCCAGAGTGCTAACCAGTAGGCCACGGAGAGGTGCATTCGCGGGTGCGGGATCGAAAAATCATGCACAACAGTGGAAGAGGGCACCAGACTAGGCCTACTTCAGTTGTTAGCCTACATTCAGAACCAAGAAACTGACATCTGGAGTCTTTCTCAGGTGTGTGTGCTCCTTTCGTGAGACAGAAAGAAAAGCTGAGTAGGCTATCCCTCCTGCATGCGGGCTTTAGCGGGCGGGAGCGGGACATAATGTTACAGATGCGGGCGGGAGCGGGACTAAAAATGACACATTAATGCGGGAGCGGGACAGAATATTGCGGGAGCGGGCGGGCTGAAAAATCACTCCCGTGCAGACCTCTAGTCTAAGCTTTCAAATTATGTATAATATGACTTTGCTGATGATGCTGCAAATTATTTAGAATGTTGGGGGGAGGGGGGGTAACTGCTATCAACTGTCATGTGTACATTGAGGGGTGTCTTCAACCGGTGAACAAACAAACACTCATCCATGAAGGTCTAGCCTAAGGAGTGCCCAAGTTAAGCTATTCATGTTTGGCTCTATGCTAAGCTATGGTATTCCAAGTATAGCCGCCAAAACGTAAAATATTTTAGGTGTGCCAGACACACCCGGCATGGTCAGGCGCTTTTGTCCAAAGCGACATAGCTAGATAGGTGGAGGGTGGCGCATCAGGCCAAAACACAACATGACAACATCAACATCAGTTGAGGGCTGCAACTTCACTTTTTAAATGACAATATCCTGGCCAGACTACTGTTGTCAGTGATATAAGTATTTGAAATGAACATGATTTCTTAATGTCTAGTGACATATCAGGGCCATTTTATGATTAATTGAAATACATTTCTTACATACGATTCCTTTAACTGACACATAGGCTACACGTAAAAGGGCGGAAATGGGTGACTTTCCGATACAAGCAAAGATTCTATCAGAGAATGTCTAATAAGGGAGGAAACTTCCGATTTCTGAACTGGTTGCAGGTCCTCTTCTGGTTTCATGTGAGGGTGCTCACAAATAAGTGCAGAATGAATGGAGGTCTATGGAGCTGTACCCCTCAAAATCCAATAGATTTGAGGGGTACAGCTCCAGATATATATTGATCCAGATATATTTTTTTGTCTAGTAATTTGAATGTTGCATTTGAAAGGGGGGGGGGGCAAAGAAAATACACACTGCTGAGTATTATATTTTTTAAGTCACTGATTTGTTCTAAAAAGCCTTTCAAACGTGTCAATGACATCATTCATTAGCAGAATGCTAGTGTGTTGCAATGACTCAACCTAAGAAATCGAAAGGACCTCAGTCCTGGGCCCAGTTTCCCAATAACGACGGAGACACACTCTTAAGAGGGTTTTCCACGATTCATCTTACGATCGTTCGTTTGGTTTTTCCGACTGTTTCCCGAACCTGCTCGCAGTGTGAACGCGCGTGCACTGCTCTTAAGATGCTCTTAAGGGGAGCTGTTCACGTTAATAGTTCTGAAATATCCTCTAATTTGATGGTGATGTCAGGTGACTGCACGTCACAGCTATAGGCCTACCACTCAATCTTCGGATCTACACATTAATTCACATCAATACGAAAATAGAAACACTTTGACATCTGCATGTAAGCATCCCAAGTAAGCTAGGTTATATACCACACACAGACATAGGCTAAATAATTGTAATTAGATTATTGCACCATGCAATAATTTTTCGCGGTGTCACTTAAGAACACGTTTGAAGATAAGAAGTCGAGTAAGAAAGTGAGGAAATGTGTAGGCTTAGATTTTGATGTAGAGCCCGACCGATAAAGGATTTTGAAGGCCAATACCGATACAAATATTTGTTGATTTAAAAATCCGATATTCCGATATATCGGCCGATATATATATATATATATATATATATATTTTTGTTTTTTTTTCAGAAACGCGCAACAAAACATTAACAGATTTCCCTAACATTAGTTATTTGTAGTTATTAATGAGTATTGACTAAAATAATATGATAATGCATTTTAAAAACAAACTTGTTTATTTTTAAATAATATTGTCACAGTGGAACAGAGGAACATCAAAATATATTAAAGTTCTGATAAATAAAATGTATAAAAACAGAAACTTAAGATATGAAACTTAGTCTTTTGAACAAAAACACAATAACAACAACAACCATATCAAAGTTACCAGTATTAAAAGACTTGGTAAGCTTCATAAATATAACTTTGAACTAAGACAAATTCTGTTAAGTTCTGATAAATAACAACGACAGCAAAATATAAATCGCAAACAATATATGAGGTAGTGTACTGAATCAGTCAATCCTCAATAGCTCCAGTCCAGACGTTGCACGTGACTGTACCTGATGGGCCTTTTGTGAAATACTCCCATACTTGACTTCGTCCTCCACTTGCCATCTGTCAAAATATAAAGTAAACAAGCCAGGTGAGATATACAAAAAACAACATAACATAAAACATAACATAAACATAAAAATAAAATGATTGCTGCTACAGGCACAACTATTACTACCAGCAATATTATTATTATTATTGACAGTAATAATTACAAAAAATCATCATTTGTATTATGATTAAATAAGATAAAGGTCACTCCTAAATGTTTGAGTGTGCGTGTGTAATAATTAGTCCCTATTGCCTTATAAGCTACCTTATAATTACAATGTCAGCTTGCTTATCCCTTTACCTGCACTTTTAAAATTATTCCATCAAGCTACATCAAACCATTTTCAATCATCAGTTGCTGCCTGCATTCTAAAACCTACTATTAGTGATCTAAATCCATTATGTAACCTTTGTACCTGTGTAGTCCGTTAATGCTGCAGCTGAACGACATTCTGAAACGCACACTTGGCGTCATTGGATTTCACACACGTGTGAAAGAAAAGCTAACTTTTATGCACAAGCTACGTTTTGCATAAGCTACGTTTCATACTTTTTCTCTATGTCTAAATGTTCACTCCTCGCACGTCTAACTTACATTTTACAATGCAGGGACTGTAACTACAGATATACTAGTTATACATACAGTAATCATTACTTTATTTAGGCAGAATAAGTTCATTGTGGTTTCCAAGCTCATTAATGTTAACGTTAGCGGTCTTCCACTGATAGTCATGGCATTAGCTAGCTTTGTGGTTAGCTAGTCTTTTCACAACCCGGTCCAGAAGCCTCGTTTCCTAGCCTGTGACTTGAGATGCCTTTGCTGCTCCGGTCCGGGTTTTCCTTCTGCTTTGGCTTTTGGTTGACTGACAAGGGAGGCGTCCAATCACCTGTGTTTGCTCTGCTACACCTGCTGCCACTCTCCTCGTCAGCCATGGCTTTTAAGCCATGCCATGTGGAACGCTCTTTGCCAGATCGTCACGTCTTTCAGTGTGGATTCTTGCGTTGTCTCATGTTCTTGCTGGATTTATTGTTTTTGACCAAGGATTGTTTTTGGACTTTGTGATTTTGCCTGAACCTTTTTGGAAGCCTTTGCTTGGACTTTGCGTGCTCTTTGTTACCGACCTCTGCCTGTTCTGACACGTGAGTCTTGCCTAGCCCCTTTGCTTAACTGCTTGCTGCCTACCTGTGTACCGAACTCTGCCTGTTTTTGCCACTCTGTAGATCTGCTTGAGCCCTGCCTGTACTGCTGCCTGTACTTTTTTCGCCTACTAAGTTGACTCTGCCTACCAAGTGGTTTTGCCTGGCTGCCTATTTTTGTGTTCAACATTAAAACCTAATTAACCTTTAATCAGCTTCCGAGTCTGCTTTTGGTTCCACAGTCCCTTACCTGGCCTCACCGGCCCTGACCGTACGATCTGGCCATCATGGAACCAGCAGAGATGGAACAGCTGAGGGTCGCTGTGGAGAAGCAAGGTGCGATGCTAGGCACTCATCAGCAGGAGCTCGTACAGGTAAATCAGAACCTCGTGACATTCCTCGAGAGATTCAACACCCTCTCTGGTCAAGTGCAGCAGCTGCTTAACCCTCCTCAGGCTCCAGTGCCACTTAGTCCTGCACCTCCAGCTCCTGGTCCAGCTCCCTCTCAGTCACCTTTCAGAGAACCAAGGCTCCCTGCTGCCCAGCCATATGATGGAGATCCAGGTACCTGCCGTTCTTTCCTCTCACAATGTTCTCTCTCTCTTGAACTGCAGTCCCTAGCTTTTCCCACAGAACGCTCCCGTGTAGCTTACGTAATCACCCTCCTTACTGGAAAGGCTCGAGAGTGGGGGACAGCCCTGTGGGATTCCAATGCTCCATGCTGCTCTAGCTACAGGGACTTCACTGAGGAGATGAGAGTTTTTGACCGCTCTTTTTCCGGAAGAGAAGCAGCGAGGGAGATCATGGGACTCCGACAAGGCTCATGGTCAGTTTATGATTATGCCATAGAGTTCCGCACATTGGCAGCGTCGTGCGGGTGGAATGATGACACCCTGTTGGATGCTTTTTTAAATGGCTTGTCTGATCCTGTCAAGGATGAACTGGTCTCAAGAGAATTGACCTCAGATCTCTCTAGTCTAATGGATTTAGCTGGTCGAATCGATGCCCGCATCAGGCAGAGAGTGAGGGGAAAAGACTCCCGCTCTTCTCCGGTTTCAACCTCCTGCTTCTCCTTCACTCACTGCTCCACCTGTGGAGCCCATGCAGGTTGACCGTGCCCGGATTACAGCAGAGGAGCGTCAACGCCGGCGGGACATGAAGGCATGCTTCTACTGTGGAAAGGTGGGCCATTTTTGTCAGGCATGTCCTTTAAAAGTAAATGCCCACCAGTGAGAGTAGGGGGCCTGGCGGGCACAGTCCAGCATTTCAGGAAACCATTCTGAAATAATATTTTTTGATGTCATTGAGAAACCCCATGTCCCTATTCTTGGATTCCCCTGGCTGTCCTTGCATAATCCCCACGTTAACTGGTCAGAACACCATCTTGGGATGGAGCCCCTTCTGTCTGTCCTCCGGCCTAAAGTCTGCTTTCGCTCCTGTTTCTCCTACCCCAGCTATTGAGGAGTTCCCTGACCTGTCAAAGGTTCCCCACGAGTACTTGGACCTCAAGCCTGTATTCAGTAAATCACAGGCAGTCTCTCTGCCCCCCCATAGGTCATATGACTGTGCTATTGAGCTCCTTCCAGGCACCTCTCCACCTAGCAGGGGATGATGACGGACGAATGATGCCAGCCGCCAGTGACTCTGAAATGTACTTGCTCATGGCCTCAGAAAGGGAGGCCATGAGCAAGTACATTTCAGAGTCACTGGCGGCTGGCATCATTCGTCCGTCATCATCCCCTGCTGGTGCTGGCTTCTTTTTTGTTGGGAAGAAGGATGGTTCCTTGCGCCCCTGCATCGACTACCGTGGACTGAATGACATCACTGTCCCCTGCCTCATGTCAACGGCGTTTGAGCTGCTCCAGGGGGCCCAGATGTTCACAAAGCTTGACTTAAGAAATGCCTACCACCTTGTGAGGATTAGTGAGGGTGATGAGTGGAAAACAGCCTTCAACACCCCGACAGGCCACTATGAGTATCTTGTGGTCCCTTTCGGATTAACCTACGCTCCAGCTGTTTTTCAGGCTCTGGTAAATGATGTATTGAGAGATTTCTTGAATATTTTTGTTTTTGTGTACCTTGACGATATTTTAATTTTCACGCTCTCTTGCTGACCATAGGATCCATGTCAGGCAGGTTCTCCAGCGGCTTCTGGAGAACAAACTTTTTGTCAAGGCAGAGAAGTGTAAATTCCACAAGGTCTCTTTTTTTGGGCTACATCATCTCTCCCTCCTGGATCCAGATGGATCCCTCGAAACTGAAGGCAGTGGTTGACTGGTCCACTCCTTCCACACGGCAAGAACTCCAGCGTTTCCTGGGTTTTGCTAATTTTTACAGGCGGTTTATCAGGAATTATAGTTTGGTTGCTGGCCCTCTCACTGCTCTCACTTCCACCAAGACCCCTTTCCACTGGAATGAGGGCAGAGAAGGCTTTTGCTGATCTAAAGCGGAGATTTACTACGGCCCCTATTCTCGCTGTTCCCGATCCCACTCTCCAATTCGTGGTCGAGGTCGATGCCTTTGAGTCTGGGGTAGGGGGCGTTCTGTCTCAGATCATCTAAGGACAATAAGCTTCACCCATGTTTTTTTTTCTCGCCGTCTTTCACCAGCAGAGAGAAACTACGACATAGGAGATCGGGAGCTGCTGGCTGTTAAACTGGCTCTAGAGGAATGGAGGCATTGGCTGGAGGGAGCTGACCCTCCTTTCCTGGTGTGGACCGACCACAAGAATCTTGAGTACCTGCGAACAGCAGGTCACCACCAGGCCAGGTGGTCCTTGTTTTTTTCACGTTTTAATTTCTCCCCCTCTTATCGTCCAGGATCCAGGAACACCAAGCCAGATGCTCTTTCTTGACAGTTCTCTGTTCAGGACACGCCCTCCTTGGGAACAATCCTTCCTTCCCATTGCCTGGTGGGAGCAGCCTTATTGGACGTTGAGACCCTGGTCCGGGAGGCTCAGGATCAGAACCAGATAAAGGACCAGCTAACTGGCTGTTTGTACCTTTCTCTATTTGGTCTCAGGTGTTGGAATGGGGGCATAGCTCCAGAATTGCTTGCCATCCTGGGGCTTCTCGAACCCTGGCACTGGTCAGACAGCGCTTCTGGTGGCCGTCCATGAAGAGGGATGTCCAGAGTTTTGTGGCAGCCTGTGACGTCTGCACCAGGAACAAGACGGGTAACAGGCCTCCTGCTGCCCTCCTAAGGTCCCTTCCCATCCCTCACCGTCCCTGGTCACATATTGCCATTGACTTTGTAACAGGGCTCCCTAGTTCTCATGGTATTACATGCATCTTGACTGTGGTGGACTGCTTTTGTTCCGTTGTGTTCCGTCTGCATGGCCTTCCTGTTGACATTGTATCTGATCGGGGCCCACAGTTCTCTGCTCAATTCTGGAAGGCGTTTTGCAAATTGATTGGTGCTTCTCCCAGCTTGTCGTCAGGTTTTCACCCCCAGACAAATGGACAGACCAAGCGTGCAAAACAGAAGCTGGAAGTAGCTCTCGGGTGCATGACTTCTCAGGACCCTGCCTCTTTGAGCAAGACTCTTCCCTGGGTGGAATATGCACACAACTCTTTGGCCACGTCTACACACTCTCCCCATTCCACTGCTGTTTGGGTTATCAGCCTCCCCTGTTCCCCACCCAAGAGGAGGAAGTGGCAGTCCATTCAGCCCGGGCTTTTGTACGTTGGTGCAAGAAGACTTGGTCTCGGGCCAGGACCCAGCTTTTGCGCTCAGTAGATGCTTTCAAGAAACAGGCAGACAGGCATCGTTCAGCAGCCCCGGCGTACAGAGTGGGTCAGAGGGTAATGCTCTCCACTCGTTATCTGCCTCAAGTCCACCTGCCGCAAGCTGAATCCCAGGTTTATTGGACCTTTTTCCATCTCAAAGGTAATCAACCCCTGCTCTGTTCGACTTACCTTGACTATGCGGCGTATTAAACCAACATTCCATGTCTCCCAAGTAAAACCCCTTGTGTCTAGCCCCCTATCCCCACCCTCCAGATGTCCTCCTCCTCCCAGGGTTGTTGATGGTGGTGGTGTTCTCGGTGAGGAGGCTCCTGAAGGTATGTCGTCGAGGCAGGGGCTTCCAGTACCTCGTTGACTGGGAGGGTTATGGTCCAGAGGAGCGCAGATGGGTTCCTGCCCGGTTCATCATAGACCGTACCCTGATCAGAGTTCCACCAACAGCATCCAGAGGCCCTGACTGGGACACCTGGTGGCGTCCGTCGGAAGGGGGGTACTGTCACAACCCAGTCCAGAAGCCTTGTTTCCTAGCCTGTGACTTGAGATGCCTTTGCTGCTCTGGTCCGGGTTTTCCTTCTGCCTTGGCTTTTGGTTGACTGACAAGGGAGGCATCCAATCACCTGTGTTTGCTCTGCTACACCTGCTGCCACTCCTTGTCAGCCATGGCTTTTAAGCCATGCCATGTGGAACACTCTTTGCCAGATCGTCACGTCTTTCAGTGTGGATTCTTGCATTGTCTCATGTTCTTGCTGGATTTACTGTTTTTTTTTTGACCAAGGATTGTTTTTGGATTTTGCCTGAACCTTTGCTTGGACTTTGCTTGCTCTTTGTTACCGACCTCTGCCTGTTCTGACACGTGAGTCTTGCCTAGCCCCTTTGCTTAACTGCCTGCGGCCTACCTGTGTACCGAACTCTGCCTGTTTTTTGCCACTCTGGAGATCTGCTTGAGCCCTGCCTGTACTGCTGCCTGTGCTTTTTTCGCCTACTAAGTTGACTCTGCCTACCAAGTGGTTTTACCTGGCTGCCTATTTTTGTGTTCTTCAACATTAAAACCTAATTAACCTTTAATCAGCTTCTGAGTCTGCTTTTGGTTCCACAGTCCCTTACCTGGCCTCACCGGCCCTGACAAGTCTATGAGCCATTTAGCAATGGATAACGTCATACTGCAAATTGTAAAACATACGTTTTCAAAATTACAGGCCGGGGAGAGATGATTCGTCTCACTGCTATAACTATCACGCTATTAAAGAAATACATCTTCAGTCACATTGTCAAAAGTTAAAAGGACAGTCAACTACACTGTAACAACGTAACATAATTACTAGCTAATTCCGCTTCACTCTCTGCTTATTTAACAACAGCAAAACTGGACATCGTTTTCACAAATTTTGTCATGCTTATGAGTTAAGAAAACTGATGGGGATGTTCTCTTAATTGTTATTCAAGCAATGTATGTCTCGTGACCAACTCACCATGAACACACTTCACCGATCTCACTCGTGGATAACTGGTTCTCTTTGCCCGACTCTGGCTGGCTCAGCAGGTTGCAGGATGTGTGCCTCATAGGCATAATAAATTATAGTCTTCACTTAGCAAAGATGATGGCAAACTATTCTGGCAACGTCTCCAATCATAACTGGATTGCATTTTTGTCCACTTTTCATCACATTATGACCATTAAATGTAGGCTATACTATTTTGCACGCTAAAATCTGATTCATCAGGTAAACACCGTAAAGAATGGGAACGTAAGTAGGATTATGTATTCCAAGTTGCAATTCCTCTGTATGTCCTGTTGGTGACCTCAGTGAGAAGTACTGTTAAGATGCCCTTAGCCAGTAACGAGAACTCTGGAGCACTCGTAGATCTACAAGTGTTTTCACGATGCGCTTAAGCTACGATGGTTTCGGGAAACAGTCGGCAAATCTTAAGACGTTCGTAAGAGGGACTTTACGACGCTCTTAGGCTTAAGATGCTTTCAGGGAACTGGGCCCTGGGGTCTGGTCAGTTTGGGGCAAAAATGGGGTCAAGGCTGCAAATCATGATTAACATTTGAGCCAATGTTTTTCTGTTCATTTAGGGCCCAATAAAGAAATAAATGCAAGGAGCCCAAAAAAGGCCCTGAAACGGCCACGCCCCCACAAGCCACATCTATATTAGTGTTTTGAAGAAACATAGACCCTAAAACCATTTCTGAGATATATTTGTGAAAAACCCTATTTATCACTGAATCTATCAGTGCCCAAGCCACCTTTTTCTGTAAATCTGCTCATGAAAGCCATGCAGTTTGTTTGGGCAAAAGCTCTAAATCTACTCATGGGGCATACTAGTGCTTAACTTGATTAAAGGACAAGTTCGGTATTTTACACTTAAAGCCCTGTTTTCAGATAGTTTATGATTAAATAGAACATTTAAGGTTGAAATTTGGACACATGCTGCTGTCCTGAGAATTTTCGGTTTCTATGGTAGCGGCCCCCCTCCTCCACAACGCTGCATAGGTGCACTGGAATAATCCTTCCTAAAACGCATTAAACTTTCGTTTACAAAGACGTGAAACTCACCGAGTGGTCAGGGGTGTTCGCTGATATGCTCACACAAAAATCGCTGCAAAAGATGCTTTCCAACAGGTGTTTCACCATGGTTGTAAAACTGTAGAGCTATTTTTTCAAACGCCTCACACCCGTACATTCTTCCGTTGAGAGCTTGAATAATAGACACTCCAGCCCAGTTGGTGGCGATAATGCACCTTACACGTCTTGCCAATTACAAGCAAACCACTGGCATTTCATTGAATACACAGAAGTAGCAGAAGATCGCTGTCTTGAAGTATTTTGCAACAGACAGCTAAAAATGAGGCGATTTTGTGCAGTTCCGATTGCGGGGAAAATTCGTAGCAAAAAAAGTTGTCACAGACTTCCTTTCAACGATCCAGAAAGGCTAAAGTTGTGACTGGAATTTCTGGGGTTGGATGTGAGCACACCTGTTGAGAATCTGCAGAAAGCTGATCACCGTGTCTCTGCGGTTTGCATTTTACTGAACTTCGCTGGAGGTCGAAAGAAATCGCCCAAAAAGCTCTTTCGCCTGAGAAATACAGCGGTTCCCACATTACCTCCTGGGACGACGAGTTGGAAGAACTTGGGGTAAGGTTGACATTTTGTAACGTAACGTTTGTAACAGGCGGAAAATGAACTTATTTGTTATGTCCATAACCTGTCATGTTCACATCATAAGCCTAACACTAACCCTAGCCTACATGAATAATTTGGCTACATGATTTTGTACGTTTACTATTTTTGAAACTTTGTGAAACTTTCATGATGAAAAAGTAATGATCATTCACATCGTGCAAGTTCCAAGACATTTTAGCATTAGCCATGGTTGGACGTGACAATAATTTGGATAGCGTAGTAGCCTACGATACCGCGACTGCATAAGACTACAGAAATAATACAAACAACCCCATATCCGTTTCCGGCAGCGGAGTAATACCGTACCTCACAGCACATCCAATACAAGTCAATAGAGTTGGACAAAAACTACGATAAAACCTGTTGGAAAGAATCTTTTGCAGCGATTTTTGTGTGAGCATATCAGTGAACACCCTTGACCACTCTGTGAGTTTCACGTCTTTGTAAACGAAAGTTTAATGCATTTTAGGAAGGATTGTTCCAGTGCACCTATGCCGCGTTGTGGAGGAGGGGGGGGGCGCTACCACAGAAACCGAAAATTCTCAGGACAGCAGCATGTGTCCAAATTTCAATCTTAAACGTTCTATTTAGCAGTTTACACTGCGGGTGTCCCGCAGGCGGGACAATTGCAGTGCCCCCCACCTCTCCCCAACATTCTAAATCAATTGTATGCACCATATTGCTATGTAGCATAGTAATATTATACACCATTAACAAGCTTGAACTCTTGAGAATCCATATATGACAACATTTTTCATGTACAATCTGTATAGTGCTTTATATTGTCAGATTAATCTTACTATGTCTCAATTAAATTTGATCAAAAATGCCCCCCCCCTCCGCCTTTGGTGCCCTTTGTTGGTGCTCCCTACTTTCTGCAGTGTACGTATATCCCTTAGCAATAAGTACAGGCTGCATATTGGGTATTGAAATATTCACAGGAATCCCTAGAAATTGAACATTCATGTTGTTTGATCCAATATTAGTTGTACAGATGTACAGTATAGTCCATCTTATACACACCCATTGAACCAACAAAGAAAATGCAAAAATAGAGAGTTTTGTGTAATCATTCCATATTTTGTGTAGTCATTCTATATCAGAACCCCTGACCTACATTCCAAATAGTCTACAAGAAACCTCAAAGTGTTACCTTTTATTTGAGACCAGGATTATGCTTCTACACCAAGAGGTTGACACGCAGTAAGCATTTGATTGTCAGTATGCATCTTGGGTAGCCAAAAGTCCTATGGGGAGTTTCCATAGGGCATTTTACAAAACGCATGAGCATATCTTGCAAATAATGGTCTAAAGTACTCATATTTCATTCTATATTGATCTACTTTGAGATAGAGATTCACAAGACCTGGTAGTAGGCCTCAGTTGTGTTTCCAAGACAAAATAAATGACCAAGAGGGCAGAATGTGGTCATTTCCAGAGATGTGCAAAACCGCCTAAAAAGGAATCATTCATCATTCTACCCTCTGTCACTCTCTGACAGTTCATCACACAGTCAATCTATTGGTACCAAAATAATCTACTAGGCCTCTGCTTTCAAAAGAGGTCAAGCACTTGAATATAAGTCAAAGTATGTGGAAACAGGGCCATTGTTAGTAGGCGGTGTGCAATTTCGAGCAAAAACTCAAAATGTGGGGGTAAGTGTAAATATTTTCGGGTCCTCATCTTCAAAGAGCCTTAAAGGACAAGTTCGGTATTTTACACTTAAAGCCCTGTTTTCAGATAGTTTATGATTAACCCTTTAGGCGCCAGAGGTTTTTTTCCGAAACGATCAATTTTGACATCTTCATTTCAAAAGGCTATATCTTAAAAGTGATAAGAGATAGAGACTTTCTGTAAATTAGAGAAATATTAAGGATGACCCAAAGTTTATGTAGAGATTAAATGTTTATATCTAATTTGCATATTATGACGTCATATAGTGGCGGCCATCTTGGATTATAGAATTTTCATGAAAAGTCGCATGTTTGAATGATAAAATGCACCACTTCTTTCCCCCCAAAATGTCCCTCACCTTCTGTATGCTATATAGGCCTTTATCATGGCAGCCGAAGTAGGAAGTGAACAGCCCTGTTTCTGTGTGAGCAAAGTTGTTTCTAATTAAGTGTCAGATTCGGCCACAGTTACTTCAACCAGAGGCCTCGTTAATGTTTTTAGGAACACCTGTGGTTTGCCTGCCAACAGGAAGTGAACAGCCCTGCTTCAGCTGCCTGTGGGCTGCTGTGATAGGCCTATTGCACAATACTGAATGCTCAGGTAAATAGTAAGTAGTGAACAAACTGTGTAAATCATTACTAATAAATGGCAGAAACAAACCAAATGCATGTAGCGGTAGACTGGCCTTTTGCTGTAGAGATTTTCCATTTACTACATACAGTAGGCACTCTGATTCCATGTATGGGGCACATATATATTATTCAGATGACACACAAACACAAGTAGACAAGACCTGTTTAGTTTAAAATCTCATTTGCCACGGCAAGGCACAGATCAGGAGTGAGATGACGAGACAAGACAAGAGACAATGTTAGTATTTTTTTTCTTTTTGTTGTTTTTGTTGATGTTTTTTTTCTTAGCTGACAAAGACACACACATCACAAGGACATGAACACACAAAAAGGAACACATAGTGTATGTCCTAAATGATCAGGGAAATAGATAGCAAATCAACAGTGTAAATCATTACTAATAAATGGCTGACATTTTTTTTTTTATGTAGCAGGCCTTTTGCTGTAGAGATAATGACTCCCTATCCCTATCCATACAGGGCCGGCATTCCCATCATCTTGTGATAGACTATGCATGACCTAATGTGTGTGTGTGTGTGTGTGTGTCTGTGTGGGAGAGGGAGAGGGAGAGAGCGTGTCACCACCTCCACCATGCGAGCAGCATGGCCAAATCTGCCTCGCGCGCGCCGAGTGGAGAGAATTTGCGCAGCTCGGACTAGGCCTACTGTCATTCTCATTGCGACTCCCCACACTGCCACTATGTTCCCCCCTAACTGTCCTATGAGCACTTCGACCTCGTCTAACATACCCAGTGGCATTAGACAAAGGCTCCACCACGTTACTGTCGCCGCGATTGTGGAGAGGCACAAGACAGAAGCTAGCGCTATGGACATTAGGCTACCTCCAGCCTCGTTCGCCACACCACTAACACCCTGCTAACTTCCCGATGAACACTCCGAACCCGTGAAACATTATTCCCACCAGTGACATTGGGCAAACGATTCAACGTTTGTGCTTGGTGTAAGCTAAACTATGGAGTAAACTCTCACTTTGTCCAGCTGCATCATTGCAAGGCAGGGACGCATCTGAAGCCTCACTAAACGAATCACCGTCATTTCCTGAAGGCAGATATTCCCCTTCAGAATCAGGGTCCGCGAATAGAAGACCCAACACTTCATTTCAGGTAAACTTTTTTGATGCCATTAGACGATAATCTAATGCAAATACTCGCTGACGTTGACAATATCGCTCTGACAAAGTGGCTCACACGCACACTAGCTCCGGTATTGCACGCACTGATTCAATGCGCTGTAGCTCAAAAGTTTTGTTTAAACCATGACCTTTTTCCGACTCGGGGATGACGTATGACATGTCTGCCATCTAGTGGAGTGGAGGTCGAACGAAATATGACACCCTATTTGACTAAATCGGACGTTTTATTCAGTACCGCATCTTGTCGAGTAAACTCGACAGTGGCGCCTAGAGGGTTAACTTAGAAACTTCATTCAAACTTTGTAACGTAGGTATTCAAACGGACCAAGCTGCTATGTCTTTTCAACTTTGAAACTTTTATACTTTTTAAAAAAACTTTTTTAAAATCCCCATAGACTTAACATTGCTGATTGTGACATCATAATACGGCCGTTAAGCAATTAGAATCCTATGGCAGGTGTTCAGGCCACCTGGATCGACTGCCAGTCTCAGGCTATACAATATTTCACTGTTAAACAATTTAACCCTTTAAACTACTGAACTTTTTAACTGTTCAGCCATTGGAACTGTTACTTGTCATCAACTATGACTCCTACCCACTGTAGCTAGTTAGCATGGTTAGCATAGTTAGCATGGTAGTTAGCATTTTAACAAAACTGCTAAAAATGATTAGCTAAGTAGCATAGTTAGCATGTTAGCATGTTAATTAGCATAGTTAGCATAACTGCTAAAAATGATTACCTAGGTTAGCTAAGTCACATGGTTAGCATAGTTAACATGTTAGCATTGTTAGCTAAGTCACATGGTTAGCATAGTTAACATGTTAACATTGTTAACATGCTAGTTAGCATAGTTAGCATAACTGCTAAATATGATTAGCTAGGTTAGCTAAGTTACATGGTAAGCATAGTTAACATTGTTAGCATGATAGTTAGCATCGTTAGCATAACTACTAAAAATGATAAGCTAAGTTAGCTAAGTCACATGGTTAGCATAGTTAATATTGTTAGCATGCTAGTTAGCATTGCTAACATAGTTATCATTATAGTTTTGACTAAACTATTAGAAAACTGCTTAAAATGAATAGCTAAGTCACATGGTTAGCATAGTTAGCATTGTTAGTATAACTGCTAAAAATTAATAGCTAAGTCACATGGTTAGCATGTTAGCATTCTTAGTATTTTAGCATAACTATTATAAATTATTAGCTAAGTTAGCTAAGTTACATAGTTAGCATTGTTAACATAGTTAACAGCATTAACATTATTAACATAAAAAAAATGCTAGAAAACATTAGCTAAATTAACTAAGTTAAGTAACTTGGTTAGCATTATTATCTTTGTTAACATAGTTAGCATAACTGCTAGAAAACATTAGAGCCATTCCAACTGTCAGTTATCGTCAACTATCTACCTAAATAATTTAACCTTACACTATCTACCTATCTATTTAACTGTTCAGTCATTCCAACTATATTAAAACCTCATCTACCAAGCAACCAATATAGTTTGTTTTTACTCTGTATGATATTTTACATCACAACTTTAGCATTTTCATGCACTGGTAATTCCTTGGAATTGCATTTCTAGTTATTATTATTTTTCTTTTTATCTTTTTGTGCGCGCTATTCAGCCCAAACCGCTTAACGTACAAATTTGGTTGAAGCACCGTTCCGTAGATCTTCCAAGGCTTTACCGTCCTATCCGTTTTTCATTTTTGACAAGTTTATACTTTTTGAGATATTTGTAATTAAAAGTGTATTTTTCCCCCATAGACTTGAATGGGGGCTGTGATGTCATAATAGAGACAGCTGCGCTCGTTAAGTAGTTCTCAGAGCAGTTCCCAGGCTAATCAGAACACTGGCACAGGTGTCACCTGTGAGGAATTCAACTGTCTCAACTTCTAAGCATACAATCTAGCTCTACCTGAACTACACATCCTGTTAAAGTGTTTCCTGTGTGTCAAAATAAAAGTCCCAGCCATATCTCATGCATTCAGCATTATATCTCCAGAACGGCTTGACGTAAATGCTTCAAATTTGGTACGAGTGTTTTTATGGACTCAAAGATGAAGTGAGTTGAAGTTGGAGGTTGAAGGTCAAATGTCAAGGTCAAAAACACCTTGAGTATGATATCTCAGGAATGCCATGTCACACAAGATTCAAATTTGGTTACTCCAAAAGCACCTTTGCAGGTATCACAATTACCCTACCAACCAGCTAGCAGCAAGCTCAACAGCCCCACCAACACCCTAACCAGCAGACTGCATCCCCTCGTGTAATTCCTCGGAATTGCATTTCTAGTTATTATTTTTCTTTTTACCTTTTTGTGCGCGCTATTCAGCCCAAACCGCTTAACTTACAAATTTGGTTAAAACACCGTTCCGTAGATCTTCCAAGGCTTTACCGTCCTATCCGTTTTTCATTTTGGAGAAGTTTATACTTTTTGAGATATTTGTGATTTAAAAGTGTATTTTTCCCCCATAGACTTGAATGGGGGCTGTGATGTCATAATAGAGCCAGCTGCGCTCGTTAAGTAGTTCTCAGAGCAGTTCCCAGGCTAATCAGAACACTGGCACAGGTGTCACCTGTGAGGATTCCAACTGTCTCAGCTTCTAAGCATACAATTTAGCTCTACCTGAACTACACATCCTGTTAAAGTGTTTCCTGTGTGTCAAAATAAAAGTCCCAGCCATATCTCATGCATTCAGCATTATATCTCCAGAACGGCTTGACATACATGCTTCAAATTTGGTTGGAGTGTTTTTATGGACTCAAAGATAAGGTGAGTTGAAGTTGGAGGTCAAATGTCAAGGTCAAAAACACCTTGAGTGTGATATCTGAATAATGCCATGTCACACAAGATTCAAATTTGGTTACTCCAAAAGCACCTTTGCAGGTATCACAATTACCCTACCAACCAGCTAGCAGCAAGCTCAACAGCCCCACCAACACCCTAACCAGCAGACTGCATCCCCTCGTGTAATTCCTCGGAATTGCATTTCTAGTGTTACTTAGTTTTGTGTATTCTGTTGCTGCTACACTCTCTAATGCCAAGCCCCTTCTCATAGCCTTGGTCTGCACTGCTGATTTGTGCTTAAGGCTTGTTGCAAGTTTTTCATAATCTGCTCTCCTAGAGCAGATTCTTTTAAAATCACTTGCTGTAAGACGCTGTGATCTAGCATCAAACCACAGAGTTGTTCTACTTTGAGGTTTGGTGTTGTATTCTAATAATTTACAAGCTGATAATGGCATTGTTAATTTGTTGTAACGTTGCATGGCAATTTGACTCATTACTGTGGTGAAATGAGAGGGTTGGGGTGGTAAAGGGAAATCAGGAAATTCAGGTTGTTGGGCCGAAGATTCTCCATCAGTAGGTATTTCTGTGTTAGTAACAAGGGGAAGCTGTGAAAAAGAAAAGAAAAGTGGTAAATATAATGAAATGGAAGGAGTTGATGTATAACTATTTGTCTTTCCAGAGAATCTTCAGAGTCCAGAGTCTGAACACCAGGATACCCTGGAACAACAAGAACAACTGGAGAGAGTGAAGAAGTTAGAGGAAGAGAATGAAAAGTTAAGGGAGAAATTGGTTTTAAAAGAAAAAGAGATTGTAAGGTTGACAGTACACGTACACACACTCCGAAACAAGATGGTAACACCTGAACTGTTACAAGACAATCATAGTCCTAAAATGTTCCAATACAGCACTGGTTTTACATATGACCGCTTTAATCAGATCCTCTGTGCAATCTACTGAAATCTCCCATAGTATACATCAGAAAAGACAGAAGCACTGATGAGATGCCCATACGCAGCCAGCTGCTTTTTGTTTTAATGAAACTGCGCAATAATGCAGATCTGCAAAACCTTTCCTTGTCCTTCAACCTTAGTGTACAAAGTGCTATCAATATTTTCAATTCGTGGATCCATTACATGTACAACATACTAGGTGAATTGCCCATTTGGCCCCATAGAAACATTATTGCACAGAACATGCCCACAAATTATAAGGAAGACTATCCAACAACATTTGCTCTATTAGACTGAACTGAATAAAAAATTGAACGCCCGACTTCTCTTGTTTTACAAAGCCAAAGTTATTCAAATTACAAAAGCAAAAACACTTTAAAATCACTTATAGCGTGTGACCCCCGTGGCGCTGTGATGTTTACATCAACACTTTACACAGGCTCCGTGTCGGACAAGGAAATAGTTAAACAGTGTGGAATCATTCCACAGCTGGAAAGATTAATTGAGAAAGTGTACTTGCATAAGGGTGATGGTGTAATGGCAGACAAAGGATTTCTTATAGAGGATGAACTCAATTCAATAGACATTCAGTTAAACATGCCACTCTTTGCAAAGTCCAAAATGCAGATGCCAGCTGGTGATGTTGTTGAAAGCGTATAGCAAAGCATAGGGTGCATGTAGAGAGGGCTATTGCCAAAATAAAAAAAAAGTTTAAAATAGTGTCACACAAAATTCCAAACACAAGATTGGGAAATATTAATCAAATTTGGTATGTGGTGAGTGTACTGTCCAATTTCCAGCCTCATATTTTGAGAAAGTAACAACTGTGAGTGTGATGTGTTGGTTGGCAATGTGATAAATAAGACTATGCTTATAATATGTATATATGTATATATTCTCAATATAAGAACACATCAAGGGCGTAGGTTTGGTCTCAGCTTTGGTGGGGACACATCCCCAACTCCTGTTGTCACAATACCAACATTATTGTTTCAATACCAATACTAAGTGAAGAATCTCAATTTCGATACTTTTGCGATATTTCAAAACTTGATTTGGTTTGTGTGATTTGTGAGATCATTCACATCAGTGGCAATCACAGAATTTGATTGACTCTCCCCACACACACACACACACACACACAAACATACATAGAAAGTGATGGTTGTCATCAGTGTTGGGCAACTTACTTCAAAATCGTAATGTATTATGTATTACTCATTACTGTCATTTCAAAGTAATTTGTTACATTATAATATGTATCTGAATTGTAAGGCATTACACTACTATTGTATTACTTTTGAGTTACTTTCACCAAAATATCTAGAAATATGAATTTGGAATTCTAAATGCAGTTTATTATGCTCAATGCAGCTCATTGCACTTCTAATGGAGGGCGATGTGGTATAACATAATGACTGAGCTAGGCTTAAGGCTAACAACAGTAGAATGCAATAGGCACAGTGATGGCTCATGATGCAATACAAGGAACAATCATAGCCAGAATTTTGTTAAAAGCAGACCAAAAGTCAAAGTCTGGTCAATTGTGATAGAAATGCTGTAACTTTAGGCTTAGGCCTACTCATTAAAATTAACAGAGCCCACTACCTGTATATTGCAACCCAAAACATAGATATGTCAAGATAGGCTACACAGTGCCGCTGCTGGCAATTTTGGTGCCCTAACTGGTGAAATACAGTATTAACCTAAGTATGTCATCATATGGCTGTCAACTATAAAGATGTAATCTGCCTGTTCTCAGGGATGGGTAGTATTTCTGAAACATGTAATATGTATTTCAAATACAAAATAGTATTTTGTCATTTGTATTTTATTGGGTTGAAGGAAATGGCTCTGTATTTTGTATCAAAATACTTTATTGGTGTGTATTTTTGTATTTTAAAAATACTGCAAAATACTATATGTGAAAAACACAAAAAAAAGTAGATACTACAGTGTTTCCCCTAGAATTTTTTCCAGCAGCGGTGCTATTACTTGGCGGGGGGGGGTTGCGCATTTTTTATATCATACCTTCGTGTTTCTTTTGTGGACATTCAGCTTTCTTTTACATTATTGGTTAAAAATGATAGAAGCCACACCCAATCTGCGAGCACTTAATTTTTCTGGGCTTTTCAAAGAACATCTCTAAGGCTCTTTGGTAATTGAATTGAATTGTGGGGGGGGGGGCATTAATGCTGACACGCATGCACGTAGCCAGATGCTCTCCTTGTAGTCTATTTCTCAAAAATAGGGACTTTCATTCAACATGTGCGTGGGACTCAAAACAACAAACCCACGTATAAAAAAGTAAATACTCACTTTTCTTCTACATCACTCCCACAGTTACCATACAACTCACTCACAATTAACTCGAAAAAGACCTAGGCTACTTGATTGAAGTGCGACCGTTCGTCTCACCGTCAAGAGAACGCTGAAGTTATGAGAACACGTCTTTCTGATAAGAGAATGTAGGCTCCTATGTCTAATGCCGCAAACGTAGAAAAGGTCTGTTTGTGATAGCCTATTATAACTAAGTGGACAGAATTTAGGCTATACGTATATGCCAACATATGCTCATATTTCCTTTAACTATCAGACAGTTTAAACAGGCCTAGACTGTGTTCGCCTAGCTTTCCCATGCAAACATTACATATAGCCCTACGCTAACGTTACAAGTCTAGGCTACAATTAACGTTAAGACCATACACCTTGTAGCACATTGGTTTACTCTATTGCATTACTTACGTTTTAATAATTTGTCGTTGAATGTTGATGGAGGCTCATCTTTGGGAAATCAGCTCTCTGGATAAAATTGTCAGCCGGAGCAAGAGTTCTCAGAGTTGACGACACCGGACGTAAATCCAATCAGCAGAAAGAACCGCATCACAACAGTAGGCTAAATCGCAACAAACTTTTTTCCCCCCATGTTAAATTCATTTCGGTAATCATGAATTGGTTTCTTTTATTTGATGTAGGCTAGGAGAGGAGGATGCATGTTTCACATTAGTGTCAATGTGTCAAAGCAGGCTTTGGATCAAAGGAATTGCTCAAGCTTAACATATGGCATAGGCTACAAGCGAATTCACGGCATACAAACAGCTTCGTGATGAAATATAACTAATATCATTTTTTATTGCACCAGGCCTATAAGTAGGCTATTTATTGTGTAACCTACAAGTGAACGATGACACCATAGGCTACACTGTGGCGGAGCAAGACCCCATCAGTCGGATAGCTAAACAATGTAACCGTGTTCAGAACGTAGGCTAGCCATATGGGCTGCAGACTTGTCTTTGGGCTTGTAATCACCTGACACATCATGCCGCATATATGTCCTGAATAATGAGAGGCTAAGTGCGGATTTGATGCACTTAACTTACTCAAGACTTTCAGAAAACAATTTCGAGATGACGTTGGCCGTTGTGCTTTTACAGTGTGTTAAGTGAATCTCGTGATATTATGTTGCAGCGGTGCTGAAAATCCAGCGGTGGCGCTGCGCCGCTGTTAAATACACTGTAGGGGAAACACTGTACTACACACAGGTGTAATGAATAATTGGTAATTAGGCAACAATGGTTAATGTTTATCGCAATTAGCTAATGTGAGAACAGCTGTGTTCAACGACATTCACAGCTTTTCAGTGACGACCTTTGCTGAAGCATCAGCTCTGGTCTGAAGTATAATACTCTTTTGATCCCGTGAGAGAAATTTGGTCTCTGCATTAATCCCAATCTGTGAATTAGTGAAACACACTCAGCACACAGTAAACACACAGTGAGGTACCCACTAATCACGGCGCAGTGAGCTGCCTGCAACAACAGCGGCGCTCGGGGAGCAGTGAGGGGCCTTGCTCAAGGGCACTTCAGCCGTGCCTACTGGTCGGGGTTCGAACCGGCAACCCTCCGGTCACAAGTCCGAAGCGCTAACCAGTAGGTCACGGCTGCCCTGAAGCACTGGTGTGAAGTCGTACGCTAGTGCAGATGAGCAAGGTTACCTGTGCAAGTTCACATAAGGACACCGACAAAGGCAACAATGTCCTTTTGTATCCAAGCCAATTAACAGAAAAAATGTCATATCTCAATGAACCACAATGACATCAATAGATGGTAAGGTGTTGACATTCCTGGTAAGTGTGTTTGAATTTCCTTCCTTGTAGCATCCTTTACAGGGGCCAAATTGTATTGTTTTTTACTGTATAGTTTATAGGCTCAATGTTTGGGATAAAAAAAAAGCTTTTTTTGCAGTGCTTTCATACTGCGAACTTATTTGTACTGCTGATCATTCCGACAGCCAGCACGACAATACAAGAAACGTCAGGGTTATCTGACACGCAGGCTACACGCATGGAGAATGCCAATGCACAGGCTACTTTGCAGTGGCAGTCAAGCGAGCAGATGTGTCAACGACAACGGTAAGTTACCAGGGCTGTCTGCCAATACATACCCCATAAAAGGCCAAAGTAAAACATTTTGATATTCACGCTTCGAGACTCCTGAACGAGCTGTATTTCATGCAATTATTGCTTTTTTTTTATCTAAATGTATTCATGTATTTCTATTTTATTGCAACATACAGTATACTTTGGAAAACGTAAGTTACGCATGTAACTATGGATCTGTGAGACCGAGGGATGACTGTCACTACGGTCTAAAAAAGGGAATGATCACCTTCGTTCTGCCTATCACCGAGACCATCTGTCAACAAAGTCATGCCCATGACCTCCGGAAGCAGAACGACTCGAGCTTGTAAATAGCGGAGATTGCTCCCGGTTCAGTCTCCTACCTTGAGCGCCTCAGGATGGTCCGAGCGACAAGGATAGTGACGGTCATCCCTCGGTCTCACAGATCCATAGTTACATGCGTAACTTACGATCTGTTTCGACCTCACTCTGACCGTCACTACGGTCTAAAAAAGGGATGACACATACCAAAAAAGTCGCGAGGAGCTCTAAGCTAACCATTAAAACCTCGCTCGGTCACGGACATGAGGGCAGCGTCGCCAACCGGAGCTGGGCGAGTGACGTCCACCTTATAAAACCTGGTAAAAGTGCAAGGCGTCGCCCATGAAGCCGCTGCACAGATATCGCTTGCTGGTACCCCCTTAAGGGCAGCCCAAGACGTAGCCATACTCCTGGTGGAGTGAGCCCTTGTACCCGAAGGGACCGGCATTCCCAGAGCCTGGTAGGCATGGGAAATAACCTCAACCAACCAATGCGACAGCCGCTGTTTGGAAAGCGGTAGTCCCTGCTTCGCCGCCCCATAACAGACAAAAAGTTGAGGGTGTTCCCTCCTCAACGACTGCGTACGGGCCAGATAAGCTCTCAAAGCCCTGACTGGGCACAGAGTGAGCAACTTGTCGCGCTCTGTCTGTGAGGCAGCAGACGGCTGGAATTGGGTCAGCTCCAGAACCTGGTTGATAGACTGCTGACTTAGAACCTTAGGCAGGAAGGCTGGATTAGGCCAAAGTGACACGCCAGTGCCCCCTGCCTGCCACCTCAGGCAGTCTTCGCTGACTGAGAGGGCGCACAGCTCCCCGACGCGCCTGGCTGAACAAAGAGCCAGGAGAAAGCTAGTTTTCAGAGACAAAGATCGCAGATCTGCATCTAAAATGGGCTCATACGGGCCTTCAGTAAGAGACATTAAAACGGTGGGCAAATCCCAGTTTGGTGCCCGCAAAGTGCGAACTGGACGCAACCGGCGGGCCCCTTTTAAAAACTGACCAATCAGTGGATGCCTACCCAAGGGCCTGTTATCCGCACCCTGGTGAAAGGCTGAAATGGCCGAGGCATAAACCTTCAACGTACTGACCGCCTTGCCTTGATCCAAATAGGACTGCAAGAAGCGCAAAACTTGTGGCACAGGGCAAACCGCTGGCTCAAGACCCAAGCTGGCACACCAATCCGAAAAGATCCTCCACGAGTGCATAGCAAGCTCTAGTAGAAGGAGCCCTGGCGTTGTTCAGAGTCTCCTGCACAGACTCAGCTAGCTGTTCAATGACTGACTCTGCAGGGGCCAAACCCACAGGCGCAGGGCACCTGGGTTCGGATGCCAGATCTGCCCGTCTGCTTGTGACAGAAGATCCGCCCGGCAGGGTAACTGCCATGGCTGACCCCGCAGGAGCCGGAGAAGGTCTGGAAACCAAGGCCTCGCCGGCCACCGTGGAGCAACCAGCAGAACTGTGTGTTGGCCCTCCCTGATCCTCCGCAGGACCTGAGGTACAAGAGGGGATGGAGGAAAAGCGTACAACAAGCCTGTCGGCCAGTCTTGTGACAGAGCATCCAGGCCCAAACTGCCTCCCTGTCCCACGAGAGAGTACCACTCTGGGCAGTGAGTCGTTTCTGCCGACGCAAACAGGTCCACTTGTGCAGTCCCATACTGAGCCCAGACCTGGCTGACCACCTCTGGGTTCAATCTCCATTCCCCCGGGAGTGGCCCGGTCCTGGAGAGAATGTCGGCCGCCCTGTTCTCCACACTTGGAACGTGTACTGCCCTCACTGAAGCCATGCCCATGACAGCAACTCCTCCGCCACCTGGAGGCACCGCCAGGACCTCGTGCCGCCTTGGTGATTGACATGATACACCGCCGAGGTGCTGTCTGACCTCACCAGAACATGTTGGCTTCGCAACCCTGGCAGGAACCTCTGCAGGGCGAGATGGATGGCCTTCAGCTCAAGGACGTTGATGTGCTCTGACGTCCAGGAGGGAGGCCACACGCCCCTCGCTGACAGCCCTTCCCAGACAGCTCCCCAGCCTGTCAGAGAAGCGTCTGTCGAGATGACTTGCCTCTTGTGAGGAAGGCCCCCCAGTGGAACACCCTGGAGTAAGAACCTCCTGTCCGTCCAAGGACGCAGGGCTCGGATGCAAGCAGGAGACACCCGCAACTTCACATGCCTGTTGTCTCTCGGGTGGAGCTGAAAGGCATTGAACCAACACTGCAGGGGACGTGCCTTCAGCAGGCCCAATGGCAGTACCGCAGCTGCCGCGGCGATTAAGCCCAACAGCCTCTGGACTTTGTGGGCGGTGACCAGTCTGCCCAGCCGAAAGCCTGTCAGAGCCTCGGTCAAGCTGTCTGCCCTCTGTGGAGTGAGAGACGCCGTCATGCTGACCGAGTCGAGGAGGACACCAAGGAAATCCGTCTGCTGGCGGGGCTGCAAGTTGCTCTTTTTCCAGTTGACCGTGAAACCCAGGGCCTGGATATGGGTCAGAACCGTGTTGGTGTCGTGCACCACCTGCACCTGAGATGGGGCACAAATTAGCCAGTCGTCCAGGTACGGTAGGATCTTTAGGCCCTGGACCTGCAGGGGGGCTAGCGCGGCTGCCACCACGCGAGTAAAAATTCTGGGGGCCAGTGAAAGGCCAAATGGGAGGACCTGAAACTGGAACACCCTGCCTTGGAAGGCGAAGCGGAGGAAGGACCTGTGTGCTGGGCAGATAGGGACGTAGAAGTACGCGTCTTTTAGATCCAGAGACATAAACCACTCCCCTTCCTGGATGGAACAAATCACTATTCCAACGTGGACCATTTTGAATGGCAGCACCTTGAGGTACTGGTTCAAGGGCCTGAGGTCGAGGACCGGCCGGTAACCTCCGTCTTTTTTGGGCACAATAAAATATTTGGAATAAAACCCAGTGTGCCGTGCGTGCAGCGGTACTTCTGAGATAGCCCCTTTCAGAAGCAACTCCTGGACCTCCTTGACAAGCACGGAATTTAAAAGGGGGTCTTTCACAGACGTCATCTTGACCCCTGAAAACGTAGGGGGCCGCCGTCGAAACTGTAGGCGGTAACCGTGAGTCACCGTAGCCACAACCCAAGAGTCTGGCACAATCCCTTCCCAGGAGGTCCTGGACAGCTGGGAAGGGCAATCAACGGGCAGCCCCGGATCCCTAGGCAGGACCGCCACCGCGGTCGAGGTCTTTGCTGTCCTCTGGGCCAGGGAGTTGGGGCTGAGCTCTGGTCTGGTGCACGAAAGCGCCGGTCCCGTGGGGCAGCATAGTTGATACTTACCTGTGGTGTTCGGGCGGGCTGCCACCGCCCATACTTACCTGATGCTGCCCTGTGGGGAACCGGAGCCCGCCTGTGGCACACACACTGACCAGTTTCTCTAGAAGCGCCAGCCTGTTCCACTCTGTCCAGCACCCCCTGGGAGTCTGGATGGAACACATGCCCAGGCACCACGGGGAGACCTAACAGGTCTGTCCTGATGGCATCAGGGAGAGAGGTTTGGGCAAGCCACACCTGTCTACGGCACAGCACCGCAGAGGCCATAGCACTCCCCACATCACGCGTCAGCTGGGAGTGGGCTGACAGTGCGGCATCCACCAGGGCCCTTGCATCATGGTCCTCCGGGCTCATCGTTTTTCGCAGAGCCGCCAGAGTGATGGCCAGGGCGTTGCCCATACGGGCTGCCCGTGCTGATGCGTCAAAGCAGTGACTGATGAGACGGTCCGTCTTGGCACACTCCTTACGCGGGCAGCGTGGATTGGGAGATGCATTGGCAGGCTCCAGGGAAGTCCAGGCAGCGATGGACTGCTCGACCGGTGGCATATCCCCTAGCCCTGAGTCGGCCGGATAGGCAGCCTTTGCCAGCTGACGGCAACCTGGATTGAATTGGGGGCGCTGTAGCGACTTACCCCATGCCGTCTGCAGCACCTTCGTGTAATCCACTGCCACGGGTATACAGGGTGGTGGGCTGCTGTGCGAGACGCCTTCCCAGACGCCCCCAAGGGAAGCCATGTCTGGCATAGGGGCCTGAAGACCCAGGATCTTGGAGGCACTCAACACCCGTGACATCAAGGAGCCGACGGGGACCTCCCCTGGCACCGTGGATTCATCAGTTGGCTGCACCATGTCTGAATGTAGCTCATCCAGGAGGCCGTCCCCGCTTACGTCATCGATCGTAGAACGAGGGGCATGGAGCGACAGCACATCCACATCACCCAGATCAACATCCGCACCATGGCTCTCAGGCCTAGATGGGGAGAGACCTTCCTGGCCAGGGGGCAGAGAAGGGGATGACGTGCCCTGGAGACCCTCCAGCCGGTCCATCCTCCTAGCCAGAGCCTGGAGAGCTGAGAGAATCTGAAGTGACTCCGTGCCATTACCCTCGGTCACGGCAGCTGGAGCCGAGCGCTTAGCAGGTCCAGGGACCTCCACCTGATCATGCCTGGAAGGGGACTCATGTTGCCGTTTACGCTTGTGCGTATGCTTACGGCCATGCCTATGAGAGTGGGATGGTCGGTCGGGTGAGCGCCGCCTGTCCCGTCCACGCACGTGGCCACATGCCTGGTCAGCCCGGCGGAGCCGTTCCTCCCTAGGAAGGTCACAGGCTGCGCTGCAGGGGCTGTCGACATCCTCCAGGAGGTGGGCGGCCCCAAGGCAAGCGGGACACTCTCTATGCCCGTCATTGGGGGCCATCGTGGCCCTACAGACTCTGCAGTAGTGTGCCGCCATTGCCTACCACAGAAAAACACAATGCAATACAACACAATACAATACAATAAGGCACTTACCTTGGCCGTACAACGCACTGGGTCTGCAAGCAGCAGCCCGTAAAGAGATACAGCAGTGGTGTAATACAGTACACGGGTGGCCTGAAGCAGCGTGCGGACACGCTTAGCAGGCTCACACTGGCCCAGCTAGCTGCGGACAGCAGCGACGGGGTACACAACAGATACACAAAGAAGGCGGCCACCAGTGCGCGAACGCACGCGCCGACGTACACCAGTGGACAACTGGAGAAAAGACACACAGCAGCCCGCACCTCGTGCAAGACTGCACCTAGCAGACACAAACAGCTAAACTTACCTTTTGCAAGTAGCCTAGCACACAACAACAAAGCTAACAAGAAGCACACAGTAACATTAGCGCCTAAGCGGCCGAGCACATACGCGCTGATCAGGCCCACACAGGTTCCGGCTGCCAGAGCAGTAAACAGAAATAATAACGGTGGCCCACGCCGGTGCGCGAACGCACCCAGCAGGCTCACACCAAGCCCAACTAGCCGCGAACAGCCAGATAAGGTACACAGTAGTTAACAAACAACAACCCGGAAACCTGGCACACACAAAAGGAAAATAACACTGAAACGGCGGCCCGCAGCAGTGCGCGAACGCAGGCAGCAGGCTCACACTAGTAGCCCCTCCGCCGTGCGGTATGGGGTGAACTCAGGAAAGGCGTCAACAAGTTAAACAAAGTTAAACGAAGTTTCCTGAAAAAAAACACAGGTTACTGCCACATGCAGACTAACAAACACAGTCAAAGCAAGAAAGCAGTGAAAGTACGTACTCACGTATCACAGGTCTCAGATGAGGCAATCAAGGTGAGAGACTGAACCGGGAGCAATCTCCACTATTTACAAGCTCGAGTCATTCTGCTTCCGGAGGTCATGGGCATGACTTTGTTGACATATGGTCTCGGTGATAGGCAGAACGAAGGTGATCATTCCCTTTTTTAGACCGTAGTGACGGTCAGAGTGAGGTCGAAACAGATCGTATAACGAGCGGCATGGCCCCTTTGCCATAATGTGCAACGTAACGCATGTGCGCACACTCACAGATAAAAAATGCATTGACCTCCCGGAGTGCCTTTTATCATTACTTTCGGTTACAATAACTTCGTGCACAGAGGAAATAAGCGAACAGCTACATGCAAGGTGTGTGGCAACAGCGTCTGATTCCATCAGGCATCTCCAAACGCACCCATATAGGTCAGTCACTTAGGCCTAGCATATATCGTCACAGGTGACAAGCTAACCATAGCAAAGTGTTGTGCTAATGCTGGGAACAGGCAGGGATGGGGAAAAAATACATCAGAATGTATTTCAAAATAAAATACCTAATAGGCCTACCCTCATTTTTAATGTATCAAAATAAAATACTGTATTTTTGTATTTAGAAAATACTCAAAATACTTTTTTCAAGGAAGTATGAAAGTACTGCAAAAAAGTGTTATCCCAAACATTGAGCCTATAAACTATACAGTAAAAAACAATACAATTTGGCCCCTGTGATGCCATTTTGGATATACCGTATGCAAGTTCATGTAGTGTGATCAGAATTAAGAATAATTCAAGAATTTACATTTCCATTTAGTCATCTAGCTGATGTTTATCCAAAACAACTGACAGAGCTTTCAATTCGGCAGCCGTGGCCTACTGGTTAGCGCTTCGGACTTGTAACCGGAGGGTTGCCGATTCGAACCCCGACCCCTCATTGCTACCCGAGCGCTGCTGTTGTTGCAGGCAGCTCACTGCGCCGAGATTAGTGTGTGCTTCACCTCACTGTGTGCTGAGTGTTTCACTAATTCACGGATTGGGATAAATGCAGAGATTATATTTTCTTAAATGCAGAGATTAAAATATACTTATACTTACAATTAACCACATTATAATCAATAGGCCAAAATCATGATTGTGTATCTGTGCCGAATTTCGTAATTCAAGTCCAGTGTAGAACTGAATAAGAAAATCATAAGGCTGTATATCTTGAACTTCCAGTATGTGAGAAACTTGACTTGCCTTAATATCTCCAACCTCAAGTATGCAGCTAATAAGGAAACAGAATTGTTATTTAATTATAACAAGGTGAACTTCTCCCAGGGGCGTATATTTGCGTGGGGACCGAAGGACGTGTCCACACCAATGTCAAATTACGACTGAAATGTCCCCACCAATATTCAGGTTGAAATGAGGGAAAAAAGCGCTCGCATGCGCTACACAAAGAGTTAAATCATTTCTCACTTCAGTGCTGCGGATCATCTCGTAGGCTACAGATCTTGTAATGTGCACCAGCCTATAAGGGTAAATCGCGCTGATTTGAAGTTACCTATAATAACTACCAGTGAGCCGCAGCATGCAGCGCTTCAGCTTTACTTCACTACAAGCATGAAGTGCGTCCAAATTCACCCATTCTTCTCTGTTGAACTCCTCGAGAAGTAGGCTACTCATCACACATGTGTCACATGAAAGAGCCTTTTCTCAGCTTTTAAACGGTGCTAGCTAGCCACAGTTTCCTGTGATAAACAGTTCGCGAGAAAAATAACTTAAAGAGATTTAATAATTATTCTCTGCGCCCATCTCCACATCCATTCGTCTCGGTGGAATATCGTAGGCCTACACACTCTTCACGCAACACATGACAAACCATATATCAGAATAAACAGCAGACCTTACCTAACACAAAGGTGTAATGCATTCCCGTGTATAGTTAGCTGTTCCAGAGCGTTTTTTTCCCTCATTTCAACCGGAATATTGGTGGGGACATTTCAGTCGTAATTTGACATTGGTGTGGACACGTCCTTCGGTCCCCACGCAAATCTACGCCCCTGGTCACAGTAAACGCCTCCCAAAAGGTCCACCAGGTAGGCCTACTCCTGGCGAAGTCATATAAAAGTACATGGAACATATTTACATGCTTTGTTTTTCAACAGTTCAACAGTTTCAACAGTGTGCGCAGAAAGCGCAGACGCTCTTGGGAATCTTGTGTGACCCATTTTGGGAATCTTGTGTGACCCACTTAATAGTCAAGGGTTATCGTCTTCCAAGTGATATTTTTGACTGTTGTAATATTTCGGTAAGTCATTAAACCTTATTGTTCATTACTTCATGAATCAAATATAGCCTATATTAGGATATGTGGATATCTAGACACTACCTGCTGAGCTGTGATAAGCTAAAATGTGTTGTTACAAATGTGTTTTTTTTTAATAGAACGGCATTGTTGAAGATATAAAATAAAAATCGAATTGTTATGAAGTTATGTCCGCAGAAAGCGAACGCTGTGCCTTCAAATACGTTTTTACTTCATCAGCTAAACAACCTGTGACAACATTACAATGAATAAAACGTTTAACGATCATGAAATAGGCCTAATGCAATACATGGTAAGATGATGTCAACAACCATCTTCTTAAAAGTGTCTGTCATCTGTTTACATTTTAACTCTCACCATGAAAACCACTACAAATCGACAGTAGCCTACCTCCGACACCGACAGACGCACATAACTGCGCAACAGTTGGAAATATTTTCTGAGAGGTGGGGCGGATGATATTGGCGGGGGGTCCGGATGTTTCTCCCACGAAAACCAAATCTGACGGCTAAAATACTAAAAACACCATTTAAACGCAGTTTTCGGAGGGACAAAAACAGAAATAACAGAGAAAGCAGCGCCCGTGTTCTGTCTGACTCAAGTGAATGAACATCTATAGCAACAGCATGCTGTGCGTTCACTCCAGCGAGAGTGAAATAAATGTTTAAAAAAGCGATTTCACCATAGGCTATTTGCTACGACATTTACCTCTGTCACAACAAGTCGTCACTTATGTCCATTTAAACGTTTAACTTACAACAGCCTTTGAGAAGACCATGGGCGTAGATTTAGGGTGGGACGCTAAGGACTAGTCCTAATCAAAATTTTAAGATGACAAAATTGTCCTCACCAATATTTTAGCGAACTTATTTGTACTGCTGATCATTCCGACAGCCAGCACGACAATACAAGAAACGTCAGGGTTATCTGACACGCAGGCTACACGCATGGAGAATGCCAATGCACAGGCTACTTCACGCACAGTCAGGCGAGCAGGTGTGTCAACGACAACGGTAAGTTACCAGGGCTGTCTGCCAATACATACCCCATAAAAGGCCAAAGTAAAACATTTTGATATTCACTTTGCCCTTAAGCATGTACATGTTTGCCCCTTTTTGTGGTTTGTAGATCAGCTATGCCCCCAAGAAGAAGAAAGGGGACATACAAAGCTTTTTCATTATGCAGAGTTTAAGTAGGCAAACTAGCCATACAAACTGGCGACTAGTGACCAGGCTTTAAAATTCGGATTTTAGCATACTGTGTAAAATAACATTAGCTGTTAGGAGTACCCAGGATATTGTCACAGCTAAACCTAGCTTCTGTAATCTTTCAACCAAAGTTAGGAGTCATGTTGAATATGGGTGTGCCGTGCGGAGAGTCGCATAGGCTATAGCACAGAAAAGAAGTCACTAAGCTGCCAATCTTGCAGTGTATTTGTGAATGTAGCCTGCACAATGCAAAGAAATAAAAGATAAACTAGGTGCATTTCCATAGAAATTAAAAAACATTGCGAGACACCAGATATTTCTTCTATGATCTCATCCCATAAAGCTTTTCTTTGACTTGTTAGTTTTTTGAACATCTATTTTATCTAATGACATAGCAAACATGATTAATTGAATCCACATATCCTTGCACTTGCGAAACTATTTTTCACTAGCCTAAAACAATGAGGTCGCAAAAACAATGACTTCAGACTTGACTTGCGACTCCACTCAAAAGACTTCAGACTTGGACGCTTCGAGACTCCTGAACAAGCTGTATTTCATGCAATTATTGCTTTTTGTTTTAATCTAAATGTATTCATGTATTTCTATTTTATTGCAACATACAGTATACTTTGGAAAACGTATAACGAGCGGCATGGCCCCTTTGCCATAATGTGCAACGTAACGCATGTGCGCACACTCACAGATAAAAAATGCATTGACCTCCCGGAGTGCCTTTTATCATTACTTTCGGTTACAATAACTTCGTGCACAGAGGAAATAAGCGAACAGCTACATGCAAGGTGTGTGGCAACAGCGTCTGATTCCATCAGGCATCTCCAAACGCACCCATATAGGTCAGTCACTTAGGCCTAGCATATATCGTCACAGGTGACAAGCTAACCATAGCAAAGTGTTGTGCTAATGCTGGGAACAGGCAGGGATGGGGAAAAAATACATCAGAATGTATTTCAAAATAAAATACCTAATAGGCCTACCCTCATTTTTAATGTATCAAAATAAAATACTGTATTTTTGTATTTAGAAAATACTCAAAATACTTTTTTCAAGGAAGTATGAAAGTACTGCAAAAAAGTGTTATCCCAAACATTGAGCCTATAAACTATACAGTAAAAAACAATACAATTTGGCCCCTGTGATGCCATTTTGGATATACCGTATGCAAGTTCATGTAGTGTGATCAGAATTAAGAATAATTCAAGAATTTACATTTCCATTTAGTCATCTAGCTGATGTTTATCCAAAACAACTGACAGAGCTTTCAATTCGGCAGCCGTGGCCTACTGGTTAGCGCTTCGGACTTGTAACCGGAGGGTTGCCGATTCGAACCCCGACCCCTCATTGCTACCCGAGCGCTGCTGTTGTTGCAGGCAGCTCACTGCGCCGAGATTAGTGTGTGCTTCACCTCACTGTGTGCTGAGTGTTTCACTAATTCACGGATTGGGATAAATGCAGAGATTATATTTTCTTAAATGCAGAGATTAAAATATACTTATACTTACAATTAACCACATTATAATCAATAGGCCAAAATCATGATTGTGTATCTGTGCCGAATTTCGTAATTCAAGTCCAGTGTAGAACTGAATAAGAAAATCATAAGGCTGTATATCTTGAACTTCCAGTATGTGAGAAACTTGACTTGCCTTAATATCTCCAACCTCAAGTATGCAGCTAATAAGGAAACAGAATTGTTATTTAATTATAACAAGGTGAACTTCTCCCAGGGGCGTATATTTGCGTGGGGACCGAAGGACGTGTCCACACCAATGTCAAATTACGACTGAAATGTCCCCACCAATATTCAGGTTGAAATGAGGGAAAAAAGCGCTCGCATGCGCTACACAAAGAGTTAAATCATTTCTCACTTCAGTGCTGCGGATCATCTCGTAGGCTACAGATCTTGTAATGTGCACCAGCCTATAAGGGTAAATCGCGCTGATTTGAAGTTACCTATAATAACTACCAGTGAGCCGCAGCATGCAGCGCTTCAGCTTTACTTCACTACAAGCATGAAGTGCGTCCAAATTCACCCATTCTTCTCTGTTGAACTCCTCGAGAAGTAGGCTACTCATCACACATGTGTCACATGAAAGAGCCTTTTCTCAGATTTTAAACGGTGCTAGCTAGCCACAGTTTCCTGTGATAAACAGTTCGCGAGAAAAATAACTTAAAGAGATTTAATAATTATTCTCTGCGCCCATCTCCACATCCATTCGTCTCGGTGGAATATCGTAGGCCTACACACTCTTCACGCAACACATGACAAACCATATATCAGAATAAACAGCAGACCTTACCTAACACAAAGGTGTAATGCATTCCCGTGTATAGTTAGCTGTTCCAGAGCGTTTTTTTCCCTCATTTCAACCGGAATATTGGTGGGGACATTTCAGTCGTAATTTGACATTGGTGTGGACACGTCCTTCGGTCCCCACGCAAATCTACGCCCCTGGTCACAGTAAACGCCTCCCAAAAGGTCCACCAGGTAGGCCTACTCCTGGCGAAGTCATATAAAAGTACATGGAACATATTTACATGCTTTGTTTTTCAACAGTTCAACAGTTTCAACAGTGTGCGCAGAAAGCGCAGACGCTCTTGGGAATCTTGTGTGACCCATTTTGGGAATCTTGTGTGACCCACTTAATAGTCAAGGGTTATCGTCTTCCAAGTGATATTTTTGACTGTTGTAATATTTCGGTAAGTCATTAAACCTTATTGTTCATTACTTCATGAATCAAATATAGCCTATATTAGGATATGTGGATATCTAGACACTACCTGCTGAGCTGTGATAAGCTAAAATGTGTTGTTACAAATGTGTTTTTTTTTAATAGAACGGCATTGTTGAAGATATAAAATAAAAATCGAATTGTTATGAAGTTATGTCCGCAGAAAGCGAACGCTGTGCCTTCAAATACGTTTTTACTTCATCAGCTAAACAACCTGTGACAACATTACAATGAATAAAACGTTTAACGATCATGAAATAGGCCTAATGCAATACATGGTAAGATGATGTCAACAACCATCTTCTTAAAAGTGTCTGTCATCTGTTTACATTTTAACTCTCACCATGAAAACCACTACAAATCGACAGTAGCCTACCTCCGACACCGACAGACGCACATAACTGCGCAACAGTTGGAAATATTTTCTGAGAGGTGGGGCGGATGATATTGGCGGGGGGTCCGGATGTTTCTCCCACGAAAACCAAATCTGACGGCTAAAATACTAAAAACACCATTTAAACGCAGTTTTCGGAGGGACAAAAACAGAAATAACAGAGAAAGCAGCGCCCGTGTTCTGTCTGACTCAAGTGAATGAACATCTATAGCAACAGCATGCTGTGCGTTCACTCCAGCGAGAGTGAAATAAATGTTTAAAAAAGCGATTTCACCATAGGCTATTTGCTACGACATTTACCTCTGTCACAACAAGTCGTCACTTATGTCCATTTAAACGTTTAACTTACAACAGCCTTTGAGAAGACCATGGGCGTAGATTTAGGGTGGGACGCTAAGGACTAGTCCTAATCAAAATTTTAAGATGACAAAATTGTCCTCACCAATATTTTAGCGAACTTATTTGTACTGCTGATCATTCCGACAGCCAGCACGACAATACAAGAAACGTCAGGGTTATCTGACACGCAGGCTACACGCATGGAGAATGCCAATGCACAGGCTACTTCACGCACAGTCAGGCGAGCAGGTGTGTCAACGACAACGGTAAGTTACCAGGGCTGTCTGCCAATACATACCCCATAAAAGGCCAAAGTAAAACATTTTGATATTCACTTTGCCCTTAAGCATGTACATGTTTGCCCCTTTTTGTGGTTTGTAGATCAGCTATGCCCCCAAGAAGAAGAAAGGGGACATACAAAGCTTTTTCATTATGCAGAGTTTAAGTAGGCAAACTAGCCATACAAACTGGCGACTAGTGACCAGGCTTTAAAATTCGGATTTTAGCATACTGTGTAAAATAACATTAGCTGTTAGGAGTACCCAGGATATTGTCACAGCTAAACCTAGCTTCTGTAATCTTTCAACCAAAGTTAGGAGTCATGTTGAATATGGGTGTGCCGTGCGGAGAGTCGCATAGGCTATAGCACAGAAAAGAAGTCACTAAGCTGCCAATCTTGCAGTGTATTTGTGAATGTAGCCTGCACAATGCAAAGAAATAAAAGATAAACTAGGTGCATTTCCATAGAAATTAAAAAACATTGCGAGACACCAGATATTTCTTCTATGATCTCATCCCATAAAGCTTTTCTTTGACTTGTTAGTTTTTTGAACATCTATTTTATCTAATGACATAGCAAACATGATTAATTGAATCCACATATCCTTGCACTTGCGAAACTATTTTTCACTAGCCTAAAACAATGAGGTCGCAAAAACAATGACTTCAGACTTGACTTGCGACTCCACTCAAAAGACTTCAGACTTGGACGCTTCGAGACTCCTGAACAAGCTGTATTTCATGCAATTATTGCTTTTTGTTTTAATCTAAATGTATTCATGTATTTCTATTTTATTGCAACATACAGTATACTTTGGAAAACGTATAACGAGCGGCATGGCCCCTTTGCCATAATGTGCAACGTAACGCATGTGCGCACACTCACAGATAAAAAATGCATTGACCTCCCGGAGTGCCTTTTATCATTACTTTCGGTTACAATAACTTCGTGCACAGAGGAAATAAGCGAACAGCTACATGCAAGGTGTGTGGCAACAGCGTCTGATTCCATCAGGCATCTCCAAACGCACCCATATAGGTCAGTCACTTAGGCCTAGCATATATCGTCACAGGTGACAAGCTAACCATAGCAAAGTGTTGTGCTAATGCTGGGAACAGGCAGGGATGGGGAAAAAATACATCAGAATGTATTTCAAAATAAAATACCTAATAGGCCTACCCTCATTTTTAATGTATCAAAATAAAATACTGTATTTTTGTATTTAGAAAATACTCAAAATACTTTTTTCAAGGAAGTATGAAAGCACTGCAAAAAAAGCTTTTTTTTTATCCCAAACATTGAGCCTATAAACTATACAGTAAAAAACAATACAATTTGGCCCCTGTCATGCCAAATAGTATACCGTATGCAAGTTCATGTAGTGTGATCAGAATTAAGAATAATTCAAGAATTTACATTTCCATTTAGTCATCTAGCTGATGCTTATCCAAAACGACTGACAGAGCTTTCAATTCGGCAGCCGTGGCCTACTGGTTAGCGCTTCGGACTTGTAACCAGAGGGTTGCCGGTTCGAACCCCGACCCCTCATTGCTACCCGTGTGCTGCTGTTGATGCAGGCAGCTCACTGCGCCGGGATTAGTGTGTGCTTCACCTCACTGTGTGTTCACTGTGTGCTGAGTGTTTCACTAATTCACGGATTGGGATAAATGCAGAGATTCTATTTTCTTAAATGCAGAGATTAAAATATACTTATACTTACAATTAACCACATTATAATCAATTGGCCAAAATCGTAATTGTGTATCTGTGCCGAATTTCGTAATGCAAGTCCAGTGAATAAGAAAATCATAAGGCTGTATATCTTGAACTTCCAGTAAGTGAGAAACTTGACTTGCCTTAAAGGAGAATTCCGGTGTGATATTGACCTAAAGTGTATTGAAACATGATACCGAGTGTGAACGTATGTCTCATAGCCCATCTCGACTTGTCCCCTGCACTCCAAAATCTGGCGCTAGTTAGCCGATGCTACCAACAACTTTTTCAGTAGTGGTGCTTCGGCATCGGGCTAGCCATGCAAATAAATCACTGTTTTACACCCATTTACGAGGCTCAATGTATCTCCACACTTCATTGGTAGACTTCCTAGGGCCCTGACATTTAAAACGAGACATTGAGAACTTTGAAAAAGCACTGGTAGTTTACTTACAAGACGAAGATACAGACAGTATCTTCACGAAGTTTAACGTTTGCAGCCATCTTGAATTTAGTCACGATAAGTCGAGCAACGAGTAAGAATGAACAGGTATGATAAGGGATCAGATTCCAAAAATAAATTCAGTGGAAATGCATGGATTCCAGTTTCTTCCAGTAGCAGCAACTGGAATCAAGGGTTACTCATTTCAAACATTCATCGGCCTCCAGTGAAACTTACTAGGCAATTAAAACATTTCTCTGCATCCTGCAAGTAAAACATCAAAACATTCAATAATACAACAATAACATTAAATCATTCAGTGTAACACATGTGTAGAAACATTCAGTGTAAAACATGTGTAGAAACATTCAGTGTAACACATGTGTAGAAACATTCAGTGTAACACATGTGTAGAAACATTCAGTGTAAAACATGTGTAGAAACATTCAGTGTAACACATGTGCCTCTGTATTCTTTTTGTTTCCCTCTTTTTTTTTCATTGTCTAATTTCTTTCTTTCACTCTTTTTTTTTCATTGTCTCATTTCTTTCTTTCACTCTTTTTTTTTCATTGTCTCATTTCTTTCTTTCACTCTTTTTTTTTTCATTGTCTCATTTCTTTCTTTCACTCTTTTTTTTTTTTGGGACACACGTTTAAGACTGAAATGTTAGTCTTTTTTGATACCTCCATCACAAAGTCCTTGAACCTGGTAGGGCATACCACTGCTCTACCACTTCTGGTGTGGCGCACAGAGGAGTCGTCTGCTTCAGCCAGAGGATCTTGCGATGGCGGGTCAGCTGGCAGTCGCTGGGGTGGTGTGTCCTCTGAATGTTCATCAGGGTCTGTGTCTCTGAACAGACTCTGGTGGATCTTCCGTAGGTGACGCCTATTCCTTCTGAAGATCTGTCCTGTCTGTGTTTGCACGGTGTAAGACCGTGGCTCAGACCTCTTGTGTAGCACAAGAGCAGGTTCCCAACCACGCCGTGTGCGCATGTGCGCTGTGGAACTTACTGGATCTTGTCGCCGGTGAATCTCACATTGGCCTCTCGTGCTCTCGCCATGACTTTGCTCAGGATCTCGTCGTGTTCCTTTTCTGATGATGCAGCGATGATCATGTCGTCTGCGATCACGTGTACACCTGGGATGTCACCGAAAGTCTCATGGTTCTTCTGCTGGAACACCTCGCTCGCCGACTTGATGCCAAATGGGAGCCGAAGGAAGCGATATCGGCCCCATGGTGTGTTGAATGTACACAGCTTCGACGATGGTTCATCCAGCTTGATCCGCCAGTAGCCGTCCTTTTCATCCAGGATGCTGAAGATGGTCTTTCCTGTCAGGTTGCTGCGCACGTCTTCAGGAGTGGGGATGGAGTAGTGCTGCCGCTTTATCGCCATGTTGAGGTCACGAGGGTCCAAACACACCCTCAGCGCACCGTTCTTCTTCTCTGTGACGACTAAACTGTTCACCCACTCTGTTGGCTCTGTTACAGGTGTTATTACTGAACGTTGTACCAGGTCTTGTAATGTCTCTTTCGGCTTGTCACAAATGGCGAGGGGAATGTTTCTTCACTCGTGGACTACTGGCGTGACTGATGAATCAATGTGGATGTGATGGACGCCGGGGAACTCACCTAGCTGGATGTCTGGATGCATCTCTAGCAGCTCTTCTCTGGTGACTGCAGGCTTTGTGGCGACTGTCTCAATCCTCCTCACCAGCTGTAGATCTTCACACACTGCACTGCCGAGGATGGGCATGTCTGATTGAGGTGACACGAGGAACTGCAGGGTGGCTTCTGTCTTGGCAGTCCAGCACTTCACCGACATGACACCTGCTGGGATGAGACGAGCGCCCCCGAACGCGACCAACACGGTGGACGTAGGCTTGACAGGCGGTGGATTCGGCATCTTCTTCCCCACTGACAAAGGTAACACGTTTGCCTCTGCCCCTGTGTCCAGTTTGAATTTTACTGCTGCGCCGCCAACCGTGGCGTTTGTGTACCAGGCGTTTTCTTCAGCCTTGCTGCCTATGGCGTGTACACCCGCACTTGCAATCGTCCCGATGTATATGGACTCAAGCTCAGTCTCTATGTTGTGTACTGTCTTTGTTTTGGTCTTTCTGCTGGTGCCGGCGCTGTTAGCTCGACAAACTTTGGCGAAGTGGTTAGCCTTTCCACAGCTGTTACACACCGCTCCATACGCTGGGCACTGACGTGGATCATGTCTTCTCCCGCACCTACGACAGTCTCCCGTTGCCCTTTTTCTTCTCGCTCTTGTTGTCACTTGATCGCTTCTGCCCTGTGCCCCTCTTGCAGTGTATGGCATCTATTTGGCTATCGTGACTGTGAGCCGCAGTCCCTTGCATCGCCTGTATGTGTGTCTTGGCTAATTCCGTAGCCCTACACAATTCTAAAGCTCGAGTTAACGTCAAGTTAGTTTCCCGCAAAAGTCTTTCCTTGAGATGACAGTTCTGTATGCTAAACACTAACTTGTCTCTAAGCATATCCTGTTCACTTATGCCAAACTCGCAGTCTTTACTTTTCTGTTTCAGCTCAGTCACAAACTTGTCAACTGAAATACCTTCTGTCATTGGATGTATCCAGAATTGGTGCCGCTCGAAAACGATGTTTTTCTGTGGGCTACAGTAGTCCCGGAATGCCATTAGCACGTCCTCCATTGTCTCGTTCTCTCCATCCACCAGGCTAACGGTGAGTGTGTTGTACACTTCTAACGCATCTTCGCCTATATTGTGAAGTAGAATGGCGATTTTGACTTCTTCGGGCTTGTCCAACGAACCTGTTGCTGTCATGTACAGTTGGAATCTCTGTTCCCATCGACGCCAATTTTCAGCCAGATTGCCAGTCAGAAGAAGAGGTGACGGTGGCTTGAATTGCTCCATCTTCCGCGAGCCGTCAACTAGCCGTTCCTGCCACTATTCTAGTCAGAAACTCTTTTGAGAAACTCAAATATTTCGGTGTAAGTGTCTCAGTTACGCTATTCTGACACCATGTTATGTTCTCTTAGTAAATACTTACGACCTGAGTGGAGGGTGGCTATTTGATTCAACTGAATAAACACTTATACACTATATAATAAGTGAAACGACCGGACAAACGAATCTTACATCTTCTCTCAGGCTTTTACTGAACATCCAACCATAGAATGCAGACATGAGTAATCAATCACCCTGGCGGTGATGGTAACTAGACATACATAATAGAACACAGAGTGTCTGAATCCACCACAGGTAATGTTCGCTAGCTAGGTAGAAACTAAGGATTTTGGTTAAATTTGTATGTTGGTGCAAACTAACCTGAAATAACATCCATTCAGCAACTGTGTGGTAGTCTACTAGTTATAGCAAAAATATGTTAGGATAGTTTATACAAGTGGGTTCATAATTTGCATTAGTGAATGTAGGGCTAATGGTGCGAGAATGTTTAGTCAAGGGCTAGCACTCCACCAATCAGGGGTTTCTAGAAAAGTTAGCAACGACGTTGCTCAACCACCATGGTACGACGCAACTTGCGACCAAACAACATTGTTACACCTGTTTCCAGAAAGCATCGTACCTGTGTCGCAATTCGCTACCTCCTACATTCGAACACTGTAGTTCCAACAACATTGTTGATGATGCAGCGATACATATCATTCGTGGAAACAGTGGCAACATGTAATACCCCACCCCATAGAAATTTTCTGTCATGGCCTATGTCGACATTTTTCTAATTTAAACCGAGTGATTAATGCAGGCATTGCCATTGCCGAATTTCTGGGTATCGCTATCAACTGGCTCGTGGCTTAAGGACAACGCGTCAGTGCGCTGCGCGCTGGGCCGGAGTTTGCATCCTGTCTCTTCTTTTCACCTCTGAGTAAGACTAGGCCTAGACACAACAATAGGTTTTGAACATACATATTTATGTATATAGTTATTATACATCGAGAGTCCAATAGGTACAAGACATCAGTCAAAAACAATTGAATCTACGTGTCAGTTTACCTGCAGATAGCGAGAAGCAAGAGGACAATCTCATGTCATAAGAAAATCAAACCTACAACCCTGGGATAACAAGTCACCTGCTTTAGCCACTACACCATTTATCACTGTGCTGATTTTAAGAGTCTGTGAAGATTATAGTACTAGCTTATCAAAAAGCAAGTCAATACTCAAATTAACATAAATAGCAAGAATGAGCCCAGTAGGGGAGTCAGTCTCTTAATCAAAATTAAGCTACAGGATAGATCAATCATTGAGTCACGAGATAAACATCCACTTCGTAATTTTTGGTTAGGCAGTTGTGATAGGCGCTCCAGACACCAACTGGAACTACCAAGAAACGACACAAGTGCGACTGCCCAGGGGCAGTAGTTGAAACGACCAAACTTTGCGTCCTTGTTTGCGATTGAGAGTTCAAACTACCATTTCTAGAAACACCAATTCGACGGAGCGAACTCCCAAGGTTGCGACGCAAGTTAGCAAACGACTCTTTCTAGAAACGAGCCCCAGATTGGTCATTGAGGCCGATTCAACATGTCAAATCGGCCAAAATGACCACTGACTCCAACTGCCGATGGCACGGGACACACCGAACCGACTCGAGTCACCGACCTCGCCCGCCGGTCCGACGACGTCCGACGGCCGATAATAGTAAGGGGGCCAATTCTGAAAAGGGCTTCCGTTAATACTTTTGCGGACATGTTTTGGTACAAGCTGCCACCCTATTTTTTTTAGGTAGAAGTCACCCATAGGTAAGATATTAGGGTGGTTGTCAAGCTGAATTTTTTTTTGTGTGACTTGTACAAGCAATTTCAGGCCATTTTTTTGGTTTCCTGCTCAACGCGACATGCCAGCAATAAATGTTGAATATCTCCACAACCAAAAGGACCATATACATAAAAAAGGTATCAAATGAAAGCTAACACTCATGGGCTGTCTGCAGAAGTGTCAGAATTTACATGTATTGTACAGTGTAAGAGACAACAGAACTAGAACATGAAAAAAACAATCTCCGCCTACAGTAAAGAGAACCAGTTTTCTAAGTGAGTATCAGCTTGGAAACATAACATAGTATCCCAAAACCTCTATCAATCAGTACCCCTATCTATGGGAATGAGTCAAGCCAAGTTTAAAACTTGTAGGGAGAGACAGTGCAATACTGCACAAGTTATAATTCTTTAATGTCAAGGCGGAAATGTAGAACTGTAGATGGTGGTCTATGGTGCTATTTGACTTCATTAATGTACCAGGTTGTAACACAAATTATATTTAATTAACATATCACTATAGTTATTAATTCCATCCTAACATAACTGCTCCCTCACTTCTTTAGGGTTAGGGGTTAGTAACTAGTTAGTAGTAATAACTATATAATAGTCGTATGGCAATGGTATGTTTTTCCCCATCCAAGCAGTGACTCTCAGGTCAAATTTCCCTCACGGGATCAAAAAAGTATATGTACTTGTACTTATAGAATAGCTGGACTTGGTACTTCATCCTCACCAAAGTTGTGGAGAAGATGAAGGCACAACCTCATGATGCCACAACCAAAGGGTATGAGAGGCTCATCATTCAGTGCAGTGACACAGATGTACTGTTGTTGCATCTTGTGTTTGCAACCTGCTGAGCCCAGACATTTGGATGAAAGCAGGAACTGCCAAGAAACCACGCAACATTAAAGTGCATGATATTAAAATGTCAAATGAGATTCTGGATGGTCTGTTGGCATTTCATGCCATCACTGGACGTGACACTACCAGTCAGTTCACTGGAATAGGAAAAAGGACAGCGTGGAAAATGTTCCAGCAGTGCCCTCATCTTCTCCACAACTTTGGTGAGGATGAAGTAGCAAGTCCAGCTATTCTATCCTCAGAAAAACAGTTTGTCTGCAAACTGTATGATCCAAAAACAAACAGCACTTCAATCCATGATGTTCGCTGTGCCCTGTTTTTGAAAGTGAAAGCCAATGTGGATACTTTACCACCAACTCAGTGGAAACAGTCACCAGTGACCCATCCACAGTTGCCCTTACCAACCAGTTGTGATTGGCACATGAACAATAAGTACTCTAGTACAATAAGTGCATCAGTGAGTGCTGTTTTTTAAACAATCGAGAGTCAGTTCTAGTCAGGTGGTAAGTGCTAGGATCAGCAAGACTAGTTATTACTACTAACTAGTTACTAACCCCTTACCCTAAAGAAGTGAGAGAGCAGTTATGTTAGGATGGAATTAATAACTATAGTGATATGTCAATTAAATATAATTTGTGTTACAACCTGGTATTAATGAAGTCAAATAGCACCATAGACCACCATCTACAGTTCTACATTGCTGCCTTGACATTAAAGAATTACAACTTGTGCAGCATTGCACTGTCTCTCTCTACAAGTTTTAAACTTGGCTTGACTCATTCCCATAGATAGGGGTACTGATTGATAGAGGTTTTGGGTTATGTTATGTTTCCAAGCTGATATTCACTTTGAAAACTGGTTCTCTTTAGGTGAAGATTGTTTTTTTCATGTTCTAGTTCTGTTCTCTTACACTGTATAATACATATTCATTCTGAGCAGCAGACAGCCCATGAGTGTTGGCTTTCATTTGATACCATTTCTATGTATAAGGTCCTTGTGGTTGTGGAGATATTCAACATTTAGTGTTGGTATGTCATGTTGAGCAGGAAACCAACAGATTGGACTGAAATTGCAGCTTGACAATTGCAGCTTGAAAATCAGCTTGACAACCACCCTAATGATCATGAGTAGTTCTTATCATGAACTGTCAAAATTAGCCCCGCCCCCTGAAACGTCACAAACCACACCATAACCACGCCTCCTTTTATGCAAATTAGCCATGTGGTTGTCACCACATGTTGTTTGTTATTGTTATTGTTTTGTGAGTCATGTGACAGTCATGTGACTGGTGTCAAACCCCTGGGCAGCCATATTGGATGTAAAGTCATGTGACAGTCATGTGTCTGTTGTCAAACAATGCCACGCCCCCCCTTGGCATCCATATTGGATGTAGAGTCATGTGACAGACATGTGACTGATGTCATACCCCTGGGCGGCCATATTGGCCCCCAAACCCCCCATGTGTGTTTTGTGGATATTGGGGGGTCAGATAAACTTTGTAAGAGTTGTATATGTTTAGTGGTAAATGGGGATAGATATAAAGTGTGCTGCATAGCCGTTAACCTGTTTAGCATGTTGTTAGAGGTTCTGGTTGAAAAAATGTGTTAGCTATAAGTTACAAGTGCTAACCAGTAGGCCACGGCTTTGTCCGGGCATGTCTCTGAGTGTGTTGTTTGAGCCCCCTTTCATGTGGGGGGTCTGCCTACTACCTACGTACACTAGTGCTGATAACATTGTAAAATATCTGTTTATGAGTAGTGACGTCTGTATGCAGACACCTGGTTATCTATAAACCCTTTTGTAGTGGGTGTGTTTTGCCCCGGCATGTCTCTAGGATTGAGATTATAAAAGCTGTGGGTGATGTATAGCTATCATTGTCAGCAGTGATTTTGAACAGAACTTACCATGGCTGACATGATTGAATCGGCAAAATCAAAGAGACGGATTACACTCACGCCTGTTAGCGCTAAGCTATCGAATCCTGAAATGACTTATGCACCGCAAAGGAGGAGACCTGAAACTTTTGTTAATTTTCTGAGTAAACCTAATGATGGCGTGGAATACCAATGGTTGTTGAACGATGGGCGCATAGGAGGCTATGTTTTTGACAAGGAAGATCGCAGTGTAATGCAGTGCTCTTTGATGTAGGCCAATGAATATTGCCAGTAGCGAATATTTAAAAGACAGTATTGTATTTATTTGCACAATGGTGTTATCATGATAAAAAATAAACATGAATGTCTAACCTCTACAGGCTCAAAAGACAAGCTTAACGTTTGAGACTCACCTGCAACTGACCTCTCCTGGATCCACCCAGAGGGTGAGTTCTAAAGGCAAGCCTAAGTAGCAGTACTGTACACCACTTTTCTGGCATGCCAAAAGCAATTCTGCATCCTTGCTATGGTGACCATTGACACGAATACACCTGCATAATCAAAAAATGCATGCAGTAATAAAATAATTCAAAAGATAAGCAACAATGCAACAAGTATGTAATTCTGGACATATTAACCATAACCATATTTCACATGCTTTGCACTATGCATATTATTCTTTATCAGTGTTTCCCCATTATGCACTCTGGCACAATAAAGGAAGGTGATCAAAACACACCTGAAACAAAGCCTAGACTGTGTTTATGTGTAAACAAACCAACAAAAATACTGTAGGCCTACTTCTAGGAACATTTCTTTAGCAATGGGAGATAGGCTACCAAAACTATTGATTATGGCAAAAGTAAAATCTAGTTAAAATAACCTCTCACCTAAATGCTTGACCTTTTGTGGGGTTTTCTGGGTACCAATGAGCTTTGTACTTCTCTTGCAAAATATCTATGAGATGTTCTACAAAGACATCTGCTTGTTCCGAATTCAACTTGTCAGACCTTTTAACCAGATTTTTCAGGAATGCCCCTGCTGCTTCAAATTCTTTCTTCATACTTAGGTAGATTTGAAAACCTTAAATAAAGAAGTGGTAGGCCTACCAAGTCCTGTAAAAGAACAGTAGAAATGTAAAAAATATAAAAGGAAAGGGAAACCTCTTAAACCTGGGGGCTTATGCCAAAACACAGTATTTAGCAAGCAGCTATTATAGCAGACAGCTGACAAGAACGACCACATCTCAACCGGGCTACAATGTGCAGAATCAAGATAATGCCCATCAACAGACTCAATTGTGAGGATAAAACCTCATCCATATGCAACCAGTTGCAATACAACATTAATACAATTTCTAGTCTACAAGACCCGTCACTCAGGGAAAAAAGTTCTGAAAGGTTACACGGATACTCACCTCGACAATAACCATATATTTCCTGCTTGGAGAAAGTCGACTTCCTAAGGCTACGTTTGATGTTTGGATGGTGCTCAGTTGCCAACATGTAACTGACAGTTTGTCTTGTCTTGACTCTACCCAAAAGTTTGCAGCACGCGCGCAAACGAAGCGCGAATGTCTGCACACAGTTGGGTTTGTTTTCATCTTTATTTGCAAAGGACCGCCATCTACTGACGTGGAGCAGGGATCAGCTGGATGACAGAGATGCACTTCAAGATGCGCACGAGCACAAGTCACTTTCACACACAAATGTGCATGCAAGACAACACAAAATGAATGTCTTGCGAGATGCACATTTGTGTGAATTATGACTGAAAATATTTTTGAGTAGGCCTAACATAATCTCTGTCAAATAGCCTATGTGGAGTGTTCCCTGCATTACATAGGAACAAAACCTAGGAATAAACATGAAATTTAAGCTTAGTAGGCCGAATTAAAGTCTGAACATTTGGAATAAAGTCTGAGAACACTGGATAGAATTTGAGGATATCGATGGAGGTCAGAATGGAACGAAACTCGAGAACACTGAACAAAATTTAAAATGCAATAGGCCTAGGCTATATTGGAAGGCTATATTGAAATCCGGAGAATATTTAATGTCTGAATAGACCTCTGTGAACGAAACTTCAGAATATTGAGTGAAAGTCTGAATAGTCCAAATGAAAATAATGTCAGAAATAGGCTATATAATCGAAATGTCAGAATATTGACTGAAATAGCCTAATAGGCCTAAGCTATAGGTTATTGTAAGCCTATGTAGCCTATTTGTTAAGTGAATTATTCTGTTGAACTAGAAAACCTTTTTTTTTTTTTTTGCAACAGCTGGTCATAATCGTCGCAAACAGTCTGGATGGTTATGAACATGCAACATGTTGTTGAACGATCGTTGTGAGGACATAACAAATAAATATATATATATAGCCTACTGCTCAAAAAAGTTAAGGGAACACTTCAATCATACACTGGATCGGTACTCTGTTTGGTTCTGAGCACAAGTTTTGAGGCGAGTGTTTTATTTTGCAAGAACTGTCGATTCTGTGAATGTAATTTGAGAATGGAGAAAAGGGTGAAAGGTTTTAAAAAATATGTTTTAACAATTGTGGAAAAGTGTATATAGGATATCCCTTTTTAGAAAGAAAAAAATGATAGAGTTCATCATGGATATGAAACGTTTTTTATCGTAGCATTCATTCCTGCAGGCGCCCCTGAGTCTGGCGATACGGATGGCACTCTCAACTGTCTTACCTGCTGATCCAGTAACAGGAGATAGATATCTTCACCTTTAGCTTTGTCTCTGGTCAAAATGTGTGTCATATTCATAGCATGTAAGCCTTGTCTGCATTGGATTGTAATCTGTACCAGGCATTAAAATGTGCGGGGAACATTGGACCCTTTTTCAGAAAAAGGCTCCTAAGGGACCGTTCAGTATTTATGGAATGGACCACCGGAGGAAAATAGGGGAGGGTCATGTCTTTTTATTCTTTGTTGAGGGGAGGGTCACACATTTTTTTTTATTCTAGGAGGGAGGGTCACCCAACTTTAGTATTCATGAAAACAGCAATATTTGGGCCGTCGCCCATGGCCTCACGTCTGATGGGCCTCGCACCTGCCAAAGATGACATTAAGCGTTTATTCTTTATTAACGCCTATTGTAGCCTAAGCAAAAAGCTTAACGTGGCTTAATTTCCTAAAACGACAATCAGTGATCACCAGATGTCTCTCATATTGTTCCTCATAATCACTAGAATCTTTAGGTTACCTGCACGTGACAGCATGTTTCTTCAATCTCCTTTACTGACACATATGGAAGCCTTAACGTCCCAAAACAACGATCAATGATCATTTCTTTCTCACATTGCTCCTCATAACCATCTATAAAAAATCTATCCCGAAGTTTTTTCTTTCTTTTGGAGCACGTCCGTAGCAGGACATAACGCACTGTAGGCTACCTCATAATAGGCTCGAGATATAATTTAAAAGGGGACAGATAGGCCTAGGCTACTGCATTTAAAACTTAAAAAGATGAACCTTCCCGAAATTTTAAATTGCGATCAGTGACTGGCATCGGGTGAACGAATCTTTTCGAAGTTGAACAGGCTTTTAAAAACTATTTGCGCACCTCCATGTCACAGGAGAGACTAGTGGGCTCATCCTTCTATGAATTCAAAAAAACGTTTCATGGCTGAGTTTGCAGCAAAGTAAGCAAGAAAATGTTTTTTATTCAAGAGTCAAGATATTAGCGTTAGCAGCGAAGCGGTCATAATAAATGACAAGGATTCCCGGGACACTGAAAGACCGGGGTACACTAAACTTGGTGGGCATGTAACCCCATATGGATAGCATGGAACCATCGTTTTTCGTTTTGATCTGTAGCCCCCCCGCTGGACTGCACCCCCCGAAAGGAGGGTAGGGCAGACACAGTTTTCTGTGAATATCTCGAGAACCGTAGGGTTTAGGAGGACCATTTTTTTTTGTATGTTGATCTCAAAGGGCAATGTCAACCCATTCCATAACCACTCATTTCATGTATAGCGCCACCTAGTTAAACACAAAAAAGTAAAAATGAGGTGATGTAATCGCAGGTATCTGTGACCTAACATAGTCAAAACTACACGAAATTGGGAGTGTAGGATCATTATGACGCCCTCTGAATGCACGCCAAGTTTCGTGGAATTCCGTTCATGGGGGGCCACACAATAAATTAATTTATGTTACTATACACCAACTGGCCTGTAGGTGGCCGGAGACAGTTGAATATCTCGAGAAACCGTAGGGCCTAGGAGGTCCACCTTTTTTTTGTATGTTGGTCTTAAGGGGGCATGTCAACCCATCCCATTACCACTTATTTCATGTATAGCGCCACCTAGTTAAAAATTAAAAAGCAAAAAATTAGGTGTTTTCATCACAATATCTCTGGCTGACATGGTCAAAACTGCACGAAATTGAAAGTGTAGGATCATTATGACACCCTCCGAATGCATGCCAAGTTTTGTGAACTTTCGTTCATGGGGGGCCTTACAATAAAATAATTTATGTGTACATTTAGTGACTGTACACCAACAAGGATTCCCGGGACACTGAAAGACCGGGGTACACGAAACTTGGTGGGCATGTAACCCCACATGGATAGCATGGAACCATTGTTTTTCATTTTGATCTGTAGCCCCCCCACTGTACTGGACCCCCCGAAAGGAGGGTAGGGCAGACACAGTTTTCTGTGAATATCTTGAGAACCGTAGGGCCTAGGATGACCAATTTTTTCCGTATGTTTGCCTCCAGGGGTCATGTTAACCCATTCCATGTGCACACATGTGCATAAACAGATACACACGCACACACATACATTCACAGTAATCATACGTATGACACATACTCACACAGTAGACATATGCATGCATGCACATGCACAAACACACATACGCAGGCAAACACACAAGCACACACACACACACACATAAACGTGTACACGCACACATGCACACAATTCAAGAATTTCTCAGAATTATGAACAAGCAAGATGAGGGTGGGGTTGTATAAAATGAATTTTACATGTGAAATCTATGAACTAATCATGTTTGGTACTTGTTGTCTAGCAGATACCAGTGAGAATTGAGTGTGGATAATGCAATTTAGTGAGACAGTTAGAATCATATAGGCCTTTCAGCGTTATTTATTTTTGTGGAAGAAATGTGCTGGACTGGGCGGCGGTCATATTTTGTACCGCTCTGCGGTACATCTAGTTTATCCAATGTTAGCCTACAGACCAGTTTCCATAGAGCACATCTTATCAATAGTTTGAATGTCGAGTGTGTTTCTGTTCATTGCGTTCAGCACAATGATTCATCCCAATTAATTCCCCCTGTTAAAGTGCTTTGTTACACTAGTTTGGTTTCGTGATGTAGCCTATGATAAACGGCTTATGGCCAAATAGCCTATGTGACTCAGCTAATGTTATAGGCTATAAAATTCCCCCTCTTAGACAAGCTGGTGTAGCCTATAAAATGCACCGACAGGTAGGCTACGTGTAGTAGGCTATCGCATGATTTCATGCATGCACGTAAGTGAAAACACAGCGGGAAAAAAGTTCAAATACGTGATAAACCTGGAAAAAGTTGTCAGGTATGTTTCGGTCCCGGTGAAGTGATTATTTGTGAAATTGTGCAACGACAGCCTTTTCAAGGCATTTCAAGGAGTGGTAGCATGCAAGCTCCCTAATTGACCCAGTACAGAAGGCATCAATAAATTGTTGGGGAGGGTCATGCGTTTTTTTCTCAATTAGGCCTACTTTGGTAACCTGACCCTAGCCAGATGAATGTCGTTCCACTTAGCTCCGCCTAGCTTCACTCACATCCATCTGGGACCTCTTCCATTGAGAGTGATTTCTCCAACCAACTTTATGGTTTAGCCAATCAGGACGCAGGGCGGGAGTTTCATAGATGTGACATAGCGTAGAAGCGACTGTGAGTCTGTTATTAGCGTCACGGGTTGGCTTCGATATGAGTGGTTGAAGTAGCACGTCAATAGATGACGGACAAGTGGCTTATTCAATCATATGCAAGCATTTTTTGATTAGGCCCAGCCTTCTGAAGCAACACTTCAATGGATCGGTTCCAGATGGATGAGTGGAGCTAGGCGGAGCGAAATTCATCTGGCTATTGCCAGGTTACTACTTTGGAGGGTCATAGAAAAATTTCTTGCTGGCGAGGGAGGGTCACGTCTTTTTTGACTAACGCTCCCAAAACTCCTCCGGTGGCATAATGGAATAAATAACGAACAGTCCCTAAGTTCCCCGTTTTCCCCCAAAAGGGTCCTATGGGTTCAACAGTAGGCCTATGTTCCCCACCAGTGGTGTCCTGCCCATTAAAAATAAAGGGAGCACGTGCCCCCTCGGATTTTTCCTCCCTGATAATTTTTTTAATCACAACTTTGTTCCTATAATGCTCCATAATAAGCCAGAGCCTATAACGACTCAAATGTATTCTTCTGGAGCATCAGCCCCTTTCCTAAAATTGGTGTCCGTGTATAGCCTACATGCTCCCATAGCAACTCACACGCATATTGAGCTCTGATCTTTTGCTTGTGTTGAACTGTTACAGTTAGGCTACAGTTTGAACAGTTACAGTTAATGGTGTTGAAGTGGTAAGTAGGCAAAGCAATAAATCAGCATTGATCTTAAAAAGTAGTGGAATTGTTTGTGCTTGACCTGGAAATTTGGACTTGGTGATCAAAATGTAATGGATTTGATGTTGGCCGCGAATTCAGAGCATTACGTTGTGTCAGTGTAACATTAGCTAGCTATAGTCTAACCGTAGGTAAACAAATATTTGGCTATAACGTTAACGTTGCTATACAAAGCTAAACCACAATAACATCTAATGGGCTTTGAGACATCTGTTCTGTTTTGTCTTTTAACAAAGTCTCCTGTTTTCCAGTTTTATAGAAACAAGGGTGTTAAATTTGCAGTAGAAAATCCATCCTAATAATGTTATCAAGGCACCACCTAGATGTTTCTCCATTTCTTGTTCTCTTCACGTATCAGGCAACTAATCTAAGTGTAGGCCAGGCCCGGAGTGGGTAATCGGGAGAATCGGGAGAATTCCCGGTGGGCCGCTTCACTTTTGGGCCGGTCGAGGGATTGGAGAAAAATATTGGGATATGTGACGTTAATCTATCTTCTCTTAAAGGAGAATTCCGGTGTGATATTGACCTAAAGTGTATTGAAACATGATACCGAGTGTGAACGTATGTCTCATTGCCCATCTCGGCTTGTCCCCTGCACTCCAAAATCTGGCGCTAGTTAGCCGATGCTACCAACAGCTTATTCAATAGTGGTGCTTCGGCATCGGGCTAGCCATGCAAATAAATCACTGTTTTACACCCATTTACGAGGCTCAATGTATCTCCACACTTCATTGGTAGACTTCTGAGGGCCCTGACATTTAAAACGAGACATTGAGAACTTTGAAAAAGCACTGGTAGTTTACTTACAAGACGATTTATACAGACAGTATCTTCACGAAGTTTAGCGTTTGCAGCCATCTTGAATTTAGTCACGATAAGTCGAGCAACGAGTAAGAATGAACAGGTATGATAAGGGATCAGATTCCAAAAATAATTCAGTGGAAATGCATGGATTCCAGTTTCTTCCAGTAGCAGCAACTGGAATCCATGCATTTCCACTGAATAATTTTTGAACAGTGATTCAAAACAGTGATTTATTTGCATGGCTAGCCCGATGCCGAAGCACCACTATTGAAAAAGCTGTTGGTAGCATCGGCTAACTAGCGCCAGATTTTGGAGTGCAGGGGACAAGCCGAGATGGGCTATGAGACATACGTTCACACTCGGTATCATGTTTCAATACACTTTAGGTCAATATCACACCGGAATTCTCCTTTAAAGTTGGCTACACGCGTTCGCATTCTATGCCTAACACCGCAGCCTGTGCATGGGTTGTTCTCCCCTCCCAAGAAGAGTTAATTGGTTGGGTCCAGATAGCCCGTCTTTCCTAAAAAGTTTCCTCAGATACAGCCGGGCCGGCCCTATGTAGTGATAAGCGTCAGGGAGGATGGATGGTAGAAAGATGCCATGAGGGACTGAAAAGGCCAGGTAAAAAAGACGAAAAGTATTGGAGGGAAATGCTGCCAAATGTGCCATGCTTCCAATTTTTTTTGAAGCGGACAGACATAAGTGGCAACTGGTAAAGAGAGATAGCCATGATTATAACGGCGTAATTGGGCTAATAACCTACTGGACGTTGTAGCGTTGTCAACCTATTCGCAAGTAACATATTAAATGAATTAAAATATCAGCATTTTGGTATCATCCAATATGGCTATTCATAGACTTTGCAAATATTATGCAAATATTGATAACAAAACTCAAGCTTGATCTGTGTATGCAGTAGCCTATAGGCCTAAAAACAAAAGTAGCCTGAGCAGCAGATCAGCCAGTCCCCCGCTGAAAATGATGAGCCCGAAATTAACTATGACTATAGGGACAAGAAGAAAGGATAATAGACTTAACCATATGAATTAAGGTTATTTTATGGAAGAAAGAACAGTAGGCTATGACAGCAGTAGGCTACATGATCAACCTATATGGCTTGTTTGCTCAGAAGTGGGTGTAGTAAAGGAGCAAATCACCAAACAACAACATGATAGCTGACCCATGCAGAAAAAAACATGTAAACAATACAGTACTTCAATATGCCTCTTAGTGAAATTGTGGGATACATTTCAAATGCTTTATTTCTTCCTTCCTGTTTTTGTTAACTTATCAACCTATGCTTCACGTGGAATAGTGGAATATTAGCCTATAATAAAAACTACAGGATAGTAAGAGCTGAAATGTTGCCTTATTTATCCAATTTCCACCACCACTAAAAAAGTGGGCCGGTCTTGGGCCTGAAACTCCCGGGCTGAAAAGTGGCCCCACTCCGGCCCTGGTGTAGGCCTAGTGAAAAAAGGATAGACTACCCGTTCAAAAGCTACAGCTACAGTAGGCTAAAGTTGTTAATAGGATCGCTATGATGTAGAGGGCAAGAAAGTATAATAGCAGTCAGTCTCTCTCTCATGTGCTCATAACGTTATTATCAGGTCATTTCACTTGCTCATGATTTGCAGGTAGCAACTTACAAATGAGGTACAAATTGCTTGCCATAATGGTAATAACATATATATTATTTATTTATTTTGTTGAAAAATACAATTTCAATGTCAGAATGTTAGGAAGACATGTGGCTTGTAGAAAAAGGGTTCGTAACTTACATTGCTGAAATTCTGCCAATGCATCTAAGCAAATGTTTTTTCTATGCAGACGGCAAAGGCTGAGCTTTTGCATATGTCCCTTGCTGGCCACCGTTATTTTAAAATGGCGCGTGTACAGTACATGGAGAGTCGCCCATCGCGCTATGTAGATGTAAATGAGAATTTCATTTACATCTTTCATGCATCGAATTGGTGGTTGTGGTAATTAAACATGAATTGGGCCAAATTTATGTATGGGAAATGTTGATTTTGTTAACAAACAACTGAAAACATTACACAGGGGACCTTTAAACTGTCCAACAAAAACAAAAGACAAACACAATTTACAGCCTAATCTCTCCTCCTCTACGGCAGGCCTATTTGGACATGCCCGTCAAATGGCCTGTAGCCTATTTGCCCTGGAATTTAGCACTGACGTTGGAAAAAATAACAGATCGGGGAACATAGGACCTTTTTTTTTAAAATGGGTCCTATGTTCCCCGGTCCCATACAAAGCGGGGAACATAGCACCCTTTTTGGGGAAAGCGGGGAACATAGGACCCTTTTGTTCCCCGGTCCCATACAAAGTGGGGAACATAGGCCCCGGGAGCATAGGTGCCGAATACGCTTGCTCTGTGCGTAAAGGTACCTCCTGAATACGTTTGCTCTGTGCGTAAAGGTACCTCCGCAATGCCCTTGCTTTGTGCGTAAAGGTACCTCCCGAATGCGCTTGCTCTGTGCGTAAAGCCACTAAATTATGCGTGTGCTTACTGCACTACACTGAAAACATAATTTAGAGTTTCTCCCTTTCAAAAGTTTTGACAGAAGTAGATTTCATGTTTGTGGGTTGATGAAGTGTGGACTAACTGCTCAATTGCGTCCAAGAAACCGCTAACCACATTAGCTAAAATGACATCTTGAGCTGATGAGTATAGCCTAGGGATTGTAGGCTTAGTAGGGTAAGCTACACAAATTTGGGGTTTTGGGGCTTTCTCCCCGGGGATTTAAAACAAAATAAAAATTGGCAGCTAATTGGACGTTTTTCATGCAATTTAGGATATAAACTTTAAGCTGAAGACAGGCAAGCTGCCTGTCTGGCTCATCCAAACCACACACTGCATGCGTAAAACAAACACTATCATGGAACTTGGACATCACAATAAATGAGGATACCCATAAATAATCTGTACTGATAAGAGGTTTAATTGACAGAAATGAATGTTGTGTGTGTATGCCATCATCTAGAAACAGAGTCTTTCTTAGCAGCCCATCGGTGGTTATAGGGCTGTATAAAGTTGTCCAAATGATTAGGTTGTTATTAGGCGTTGTTGTTGTAAAGATATTGCATGTGGATGTTGTAGGCTACTTTTTAGGTGACCAATGCACGAACGAAACCGGGAAACGGACAAATATGATCAACGCTTTGAATGTGCCATTGCGCACACGGGGAGGGGGGGTCTGTGGATGGGTGTACATACCGTAGCATTCATTCCTGCAGGCGCCCCTGAGTCTGGCGATACGGATGGTACTCTCAACTGTCTTACCTGCTGATCCAGTAACAGGAGATAGATATCTTCACCTTTAGCTTCGTCTGCATTAGATTGTAATCTGTACCAGACGTTAGAATGCACTTGCTCTGTGCTTACTGCACTACACTGAAAACTTAATTTAGAGTTTCTCCCTTTCAAAAGTTTGACAGAAGTAGATTTCATGTTTGTGGGTTGATGAAGTGTGGACTAACTGCTCAATTGCACACGTTTCAGCGCGGCACGAGCTGTGCCTGAGACGTGCGTGTCACGCAGGCGGGCGCGCAAGCTCTAACCTGTTACCATGGGAGCCGAAATAAAAACGGACACGCCACGCAGCTGACACGCTCCACGCCACGCACCCGGTGTCAAACGGCCCTTAGTGTGTGCTTCACCTCACTGTGTGTTCACTGTGTGCTGTGTGTGTTTCACTAATTCAGGCATTGGGATAAAAGCAGAGACCAAAATTTCACTCATAGGATTTAAAAGAGTACATATATTAAGAAATATTTCCTTGTCTGGAAAATTTTTACTTTCTTTTATTTCTATCTGCGTTTCCATACCATTGAATTTGTGCTGCTTTCAGTTTCAAACAAGTTAGAAGGGGTTTTATTTGCGTCAATAAACTAGTAGATATACCAAACATACATTTATATGCTGGAATTACCATTCAACCCTGCACATGCCCGGACTCGAACCCGCAAACAGCAGCACCTCAGATCGGGAGTCGAGCGTGCTGGCAATTAAGTGTGTGTGTGTGTGTGTGTGTGAGTGAGGTGAGTGAGTGGGTGAGTGACTAACTCTGTCACACACCCCCTCTCTCTCTCTCACACACACACACACACTCATACACACAGACTCACACGCACACACATGGGCGCCTGCAGGAATTAATGGCTATGGTACGCCCACCCCCCCCCCCCCCCCCGCAAAAAAAGATTTCACTCGTGAACAATATTTGTCCGTTTTAGGTCCGTGCATTGGTCAGTCAGCAAAAAAGTAGCCTACATAGCATAACAACATCCACATGCAATAATACAACGACAACGTCTACAATGACCTATTCGTTTGGTCAACTTGATACAGCCCTATACAGGCTAAAGTTACCTTTAGTTTTGTTCTAGCGTTGTTTAAACTTGTGATATCCATAATGAGTATTGAGTTAGTGAATTAGCTCAACATTGTGTGCTGATAACCATATATAGATAGCCGAGTAAAAGAAAACAACAAGTAGCCTATTGTGTGCCTGCGTGCGTATTCTCTCTCCTGCTCAAACAAAATGTGTGCACGTTAATTTTGATAACGTGTTCACTAACTTTACGTAATAGAAAATGGTAAATAGCCTGATGGCATGCAGCTAATGGGATACTGTGCATAGTTGGGAAGGTATGGTAGGCCAATTTGGTGTGAATACACACACACACAAGGGAAATTTTCTCTCGCTGTTGAGTAGCCTGATGGTACGCACAGTGTGTACGGACGTACACCTGCAGGCGCGCCTGCGCGCACACACACACACACACACACAGACTCACACGCACACACATACACACACACACAGACTTACACACATACACAAACACAGACTCTCACACACACAAACACAGACTCTCTCACACACACACAAAAACACTCACCAGACCAGCTCTTTCGGTTATCTTAAATGGAAAAAGATGTGGATCAAATTGTGTTCAGATGTGAAGTAAAGACAAGATTATAAAAAAAACAGACTGCTTGACACAAGGCTTTTTCTTCTGTGACGACAAGATAAACTAGATGTACTGCTGAGTGGTTCAAAATATGACCACTGCCCAGTCCAGCACATTCTTTCCACAAAAACATCTCATTTTTGCTTTTTCATTTCTAACTAGGTGGTGAAAGGTACTAGGTGGTAGGAAGGTGAAATGAGTGGTTGACAATGACCGAAAGTCCACGAAACTTTGCATGCATTCAGAGGGTGTCATAATGATCCTACACTTTTGTGCAGTTTTGACCATTTCAGCCAGAGATATTGTGATTACAACACCTAATTTTTGCTTTTTCATTTTTAACTAGGTGGCGCTATACATGAAATTAATGGTTATGGGATGGGTTGACATGGCCCTTTAAGACCAACATACAAAAAAAGGTGGTCCTCCTAGGCCCTACGGTTCTCGAGATATTCATAGAAAACTGTGTCCGGCCACCTACAGGCCACTTGGTGTACAGTAACATAAATAAATTTATTGTATGGCCCCCCATGAACGGAATTCCAAAAAACTTGGCGTGCATTCAGAGGGTGTCATAATGATCCTATACACTTCCAAGTGAGTGGAGTTTTGACCATGTCAGGCCCCGTAAGACCAACATACAAAATAAAGGTCCTAGGCCAGGGGTGGGCAAACTGCGGCCCGCGGGCCGGATCCGGCCCGCCAAGCACTTTCATCCGGCCCGCTGAGCATTTCATTTGGTTATCAGGCTGCTCGCTATTTTTTTCCTGCGATAGAGACGACGTTGGTTAGCTTTATTGCAAACTGCTTTTCACTCTCCTTAGAGAACGTTTACAATGTCAATGTCAAAACATCATGTTAAATAGAGATAACATCATGTTAAACTAAGTTAACTCTTAGTTATCTCCTTTGCAGCAGATCTAACGTGAACATGCGATCCATTTAATTGGGAACGCGTCTGCACTCACGAGAGGGAGAGACAGCCGCAGGTTCCAGCTGGCTTGTCATTGTTGATAATTGATATCTCCTTCTTATAAGAAACTTTTAAAAGGAAATCATGAAGGCAGCAGTAGTTCCCACTACTGACCATTTAAAAAGTGTAAGAGGGCCATACCGTAGCAGGCAGAAGATAATTGAGAAATAAACGTGAATTAAAGCGACAGTGCACAATTTATACATTTGTTAAACAGCATATGCAACAGCATTTTTTTTATGTGTGTGTCGTGGGGGGGGGGGGGGGGGGGGTTGTTGTGCGGCCCGCTGGCCAATTTTCAAAACCCAGTGTGGCCCTTGAGCCAAAAAGTTTGCCCACCCCTGTCCTAGGCCCTACAATTCGAGATATTCACAGAAAACTGTGAGGGTCCAGTCCGGCGGGGGGCGACGGATCAAAACGAAAAACAATGGTTCCATATTATCATTGTGGGGCTACATGCCCGCCAAGTTTCGTGCACCCCGGTCTTTCAGTGTCCCGGGAATCCTTGACAGAAATGTACACATGCGAAAAAAGAAAATGAAAGAAAAAAAATGGAAGAAAAAAACTGTGACTAAACCTATATAGCCGCCGCTTCGCTGCACGGCGATCATAATTATTGGATATAGTTCATTGCTATGCATCTGCTAAAATGTATGGTCATAGTCAGTTACCTTGTCAACCCACACATAAGGCAAATAATAGCTTGATATGACAACATTTACATTTTGTTTTTAATTTACCACAAAGTCCGGTATAATACAGCCTAAACCATGTAGGCATTAAGTCAAATATCAATAGCTTAAAAGCTGTGTTGCAGGGTTCATTTTCCAACGAATTTGCTTGTTATTAATAAACATATAAACTCTTATCCATTGTATTTGATGTTGTTGGGTATCAAAAAACCGGAATATAATATGAAAAAGGAGTTACTATTTCACAGCGGTTTGCAGTGATTCTCCTTTCCCCCACAATGCAATGCATTACATCACCTTGGGGAGGCTACAGACCAAAGTCCACCTTGAGACCCTTGAATGAGACTTCTCAAATTCAGAAAATTGCATTAAACTAAAATCGGAAGCGTTATGTTGAAAATTGAAAATGTTTTGTTTTGCATTGAAAATGTTGCATAGGGGGCATTTAAAAATTACACCGAAAATAGCCTAGGTCTCGAAGGACTAATATATGAGATTTTACAGTGGGTACTATTCATTTGATGTTTGCTAAGCTACTTAGCTTTTGACAGTACAAAAATTTATTTTTTGCAAAAAATATTTGTCAGTAATTTTGTGTGCCATTATTATGCTTGTCAGTGTAGACTGTAGATGCTGTATCCCAGTGGAGTGAACAGAGATGAGGCAGAGGAAGCTGGCGCTGCTGGTTGGCATCTTCACACTGACTGTCCTGCTCATACTGAGACTGGGCCACATGATACACCCGGTGAACCTGATGAGAGAAGAAAGACCCTCAGCTGAGTCTGGCCCATGGACAGAAGAACCCACACTGCAGCCAGACCAGCCATCAGCAGAGCCTACACTGCCACCATGGCAACGGGCACCCACTGAGACCATCACCCCCATCCCAGGCTCCAGACACCTCATGGTGTCTGCCTTCAAGGACCACAGACTGGGCGGGGCCATCCGGGTCATCAGCATCATCTGCAGGCAGGAGCTGCAGCCGCTCTACTGCGTCCTATGTGCCAACAATGATGTTAACGCCAATGCTGATGCTAGCACAGATGCTAATGCTCTGAATCGATGCACAACTTCACAGGCAAAAGTTGACGTGCACAGGGACCACTTTGGCTTTGCTTGTCACATGTCAGATGTGTTTTGCACGAGTCCATCATCACAGCAAGCCACACATGTTAGCATAACAACTAACCAAACCGCCATCCACAATGTGACATTTTTACTAATCCAAAACCAGAAGGTAAAAGAATCATTTAGGTATAACTTCACCATGTGCATATCCAACCTGTTTGGGGAGTACAATAATGCCCTCCAGTTTGCACAGACCATGGAGGTGTACAAGCTGATTGGGGTTCAGAGGGTTGTCATCTACTACACCAGCAGTGGCCCAGATATTGAGAAAGTCCTCATGTATTACAGGAGACAGGGTATGCTGGAGATTGTGCCTTGGCCAATAGACAAGTTCCTAAAGCCTTCTATTGGGTGGAGGATTGATGTGCACCCTGGGGAAGTCCATTATTACGGACAGCTGACCACTCTGAATGAATGTATATATAGATACATGTACCAGTCAAAGTACCTCCTGCTGAATGACATTGATGAGATCATGATGCCTTACGACCATGCCAACCTGGAGGAGCTGATGGACTCACTACAGCTGCAACATCCTGATGCAGGAGTCTTCAAGATCAAAAACTATGTCTTCCCCAAAACGCAGTTTGAAGACAGCGGCCGATTTCGCCTGCCTCAGTGGAGCAGCGTGCCTGGTGTGAACATTCTGGAGCACATCTACAGAGAGCCGTACAGGTTGAGCGTGTTCGACCCCACCAAGCTGATTATCAACCCCCGGAGAGTGGAGCAAACATCAGTCCACTACGTGATTAAGTACTTCGGACGTGTGGTCACCGTCCCATTCGACATATGCCTGACTATCCACACCAGGGTGCCAAAGCAAAGATATCTTCCCAAAAAACAGCTGCTTGTGGACAAGAAACTCTGGCAGTTTGCAAAAATGCTAATACCCAGGACTGATCAAGCACTGAAGGAATCAGGCCTGATCACTGTGAAGCCTGCCCCCATGACATGAATACACAGAAGATATATATAAAATAAAACTATTGCCTTTTGTTTGTGCTGCTGTTGTGCTGACTCATATCATAATAAGTATTGTGTGTGTTTACAAGGGTCTAAATGAATTAAACAGCATTTTATAAACAGTTGCTGTAGTATATTATTGATGCTCCTTATGGTGACATTGGTATTTGGAAATATAGCTGTTTATGCGTGAACTAACTCCCATTTCCCGCTTTGATACTGTGCTGTCATTCTTCATGAATGTATTTGATAAACTGGTACTTGGTAAATGTCGTAAACCATTCTGGGTCAACTCCAGTCCACTAGGGAGCAATGGTGTGTTGCCAGGTCACTGCACTCACCAGGTTAGAATAAGAGAAGAGAAGGAAATGGGGAGCATAATTTGAACTCCTTTGACTGAATCCCGATCTCATCCCTAAGGTCAAAGCCCTGAACCCTCAAATACTGACATCTGTCAGTAGTTTTATCTGTCATAAGTGATCATGTTAGCGAGGGTGTAAGGTTTCAAAGCACTAATAACAGGAATGGGACACCACCTGTGACCTATCATTAAATTGACAACTCAAAAAATGAGAGGGAGTTGACACAAGGGCGTAGGTTTGGTCTCAGCTTTGATGGGGGCACATCCCCAACTCCTGTTGTCACGATACCAACAATTTCAACACCAATACCAAGTGAAGAATCTCGATTTCGATTAAAATTTGATTTGGTTTGGGGGCCCCCACCACCTTGATGCCATCAGTAAGATTGAATATTGTGTGATCATTCACATCAGTGCCAATCATAGAATTTGATTGATCCTCCACACAGACACACACAGAAACACACACACAGATAACCCTTCCCCATACCCCTCGATCAGCCAATCAAATGACGTTTCTTCTTGTACTGTCGTGCTGGCTGTCGGAATGATCATCAGCACAAATAAGTTCGCTAAAATATTAGTGGGGACAATTTTGTCATCTTAAAATTTTGATTAGGACTAGTCCTTAGCGTCCCACCCTAAATCTACGCCCATGAGTGTATTTGTGAATGTAGCCTGATGCAAAGTAATAAAAGAGAAACTAGGTGCATTTCCTTAGAAATTAACATTGCGAGACACCAGATATTTCTTCTATGATCTCATCCCATAAAGCTTTTCTTTGACTTAGTTTTTTGAACATTTATTTTATCTAATGACATAGCAAACATGATGAATTGAATCCACATATCCTTGCACTTGCGAAAACTATTTTTCACTAGCCTAAAACAATGAGGTCGCAAAAACAATGACTTCACACTTGACTTGCGACTCCACTCAGAAGACTTCAGACTTGACTCGGACTCGAGCTTCGAGACTCCTGAACAAGCTGTATTTCATGCAATTATTCTAAATGTATTCATGTATTTCTATTTTATTTTATTGCTACATACAGAATACTTTGGAAAACGTATAACGAGCGGTATGGCCCATTTGCCATAATGTGCAACGTAACGCATGTGCGCACTCACAGAAGTAAAAAAAGAAATGCATGCGACAAGAAGTCCTCCCGGAGTTGTGCCTTTTATCATTACTTTCGGTTACAATAACTTCGTGCAAAGAGGAAATAAGCGAACAGTTACATGCAAGGTGTGTGGCACCAGGATAAATTATACCTATTCAACAACGTCTGATTTCATCAGGCATCTCCAAACGCACCCAGATAGGTCATGGCCTAGCATATCGTCACAGGTGACAAGCTAACCATCGCAAAGTGTTGTGCTAATGCTGGGAACAGACAGGGATGGACAAAAATACATCAGAATATATTTCAAAATAAAATACCTAATAGGCCTACCCTAATTTTTAATGTATCTAAAATACTGTATTTTTGTATTTAGAAAATACTCAAAATACTTTTTTCAAGGAAGTATGGAAGCACTGCAAAAAAACGTTTTTTATCCCAAACATTTAGCCTATTAAAACTATATAGTAAAAAACAATAAAAATTGGCCCCTGTTATACCAAATAGTATACCGTATGCAAGTTCATGTAGTGTGATCAGAATTAAGAATAATTCAAGAATTTACATTTACATTTAGTCATCTAGCTGATGCTTATCCAAAACAACTGACAGATTCAGCAGCCGTGGCCTACTGGTTAGCGCTTCGGACTTGTAACCGAAGGGTTGCAGGTTCAAACCCCAACCTGTAGGCACGGCTGAAGTGGCCTTGAGCAAGGCACCTAACCCCTCACTGCTCCCCGAGCACTGCTGTTGTTGCAGGCAGCTCACTGCGACCGGGATTAGTGTGTTCACTGTGTACTGAGTGTGTTTCACTAATTCACAGATTGGGATAAATGCAGAGATTAAATTTTCGGGATCAAAGAGTATATACTTATACTTATACTAATAGCCGTCACTGAAAAGCTGTGAGTGTCGTTGAACACAGCTGTTCTCACATTAGCTGATTGCGATAAACATAAACCATTGTTGCCTAATTACCAATTATTCATTACATTGTGTAGTATCTACTTTTTAGTGTCACATATAGTATTTTGCAATATTTGTAAAAAACAAAAATACAAAATACAGAGCCATTTCCTTCAACCCAATAAAATACAAATGACAAATTGCTATTTTGTATTTGAAATACATATTACATGTTTCAGAAATACTACCCATCCCTGAGAACAGGCAGATTACATCTTTATAGTTGGCCATATGATGACATACTTAGGTTAATACTGTATTTCACCAGTTAGGGCACCAAAATGGCCAGCACTGTGTAGCCTATCTTGACATGTCTAAGTTTTTGGTTACAATATACAGGTAGTGGGCTCTCTGTTGATTTTAATGAGTAGGCCTAAGCCTAAAGTTACAGCATTTCTATCACAATTGACCAGACTTCGACCTTTGGTCTGCTTTTAACAAAATTCTGGCTATGATTTTTCCTTGTATTGCATCATGAGCCATCACTGCGCCTATTGCATTCTACTGTTGTTAGCCTTAAGCCTAGCTCAGTCATTATGTTAGCCCTCCATTAGAAGTGCAATGAGCTGCATTGAGCATAATAAACTGCATTTAGAATTCCAAATCCATATTTCTACATATTTTGGTAAAAGTAACTTAAAAGGAATACAATAGTAGTGTAATGCCTTACAATTCAGATACAGATTACTTTGAAATGATAGGAATGAGTAATACATAATACATTACGATTTTGAAGTAACTTGCCCAACACTGATGACAACCAGCACTTTCTATGTGTGTGTATGTGTGTGTGTGTGTGTGGAGGGTCAATCAAATTCTATGATTGCCACTGATGTGAATGATCTCACAAATCACACAAACCAAATCTAATTTTTTAAATATCGCAAAAGTATCGATTCGAGATTCTTAGTATTGTTATTGAAACAATAATGTTGGTATTGTGACAACAGGAGTTGGGGATATGTCCCCACCAAAGCTGAGACCAAACCTACGCCCTTGTGGTCCATCCATTTCAATAACCTGGCAGCTTCGAAAATCTACATATTCTGTTTAGGTTACTATGATATAGTAGCTTAGGTTAGTAGACCTAGTTCATAAAACAGAGTAGACAAACCTTTTCTAAATCGTCATAAGCCGACGACATAGGCTACTGTAGTTGTTTAACTAACCCAACTCCACATGTCGTTCTCTGTTTACAGTAAGCTATGCGTCATTTCACTCAGTGGCCACACGCACAGCACGTGAATCTGCAAGACACCAGCTTGCTAATGGTGGTAGTTCACTGTGATAAACATTAAAATTATAGCCTGACAAGCCAGACTAGGCAATAACATTTTTGCTGCCGCTAGGGTGCGTCTAGATTTCTAGGCTATTAAAATTAGCTTTGAATTTATTCAATAGGATGTAGCCTTATAGCCTAATCTCTGTGTAGACAATAGCCTAATGAAAACTGAAAAGACCTATCTGTCTGTGCCCTGGCTACAGTAGGCCTACAGTACATGCACTCCTATTGAATTTTCAGAACCAAGGAGACTGTATTCTCTATTGGGTTGTAATCAAAATTAAGTTTTAAATAAAGTTAACACGTTTTCTGAAAATTTTGTTCCATGTGCCCTTTTTTTAAATTTGAGCCCCTGCCCTTTCAAAGGTCTCTGCACGCCCCTGCTGCCTAGTGACCTTACCGTGCTCCCAAACGTCTCCTGCAGCACTGTGCCTGCGTGCACCTTCTGAGAGTTCACTGAATGTATGACGTCACGGATTGGTGGCCGCAAGGCATTTCAATTAACACAGAAAATTGTTATTTTTGTACATTTCTAATTTCACAAACTATTAATGAGACATTTTAGCGAATATTCAGGTTGGAACTAGCGGAAGTATTACAAATTTTAAAAAGTAAAAAACGGGTCTTGTCAAAAAGGCACTTGGACATCAAAGGGGCAAAAGGGCAGGTGCTAGAGCCCCTGTAGCCCCCCTTCTCTGCACGTGCCTGGTTGTATCGACCAGTCATAAACGCTTGGTCAAATTCAAGACTTTTTTCCTCAATGGTTCCATGTTGGTGGAATGAGTTGCCCAGTGCTCTCCGTTCCTGTGATAGTTTTGGGTCTTTGGGTCTAAAGGCAGATCTGGGGCAGCCGTGGCCTACTGGTTAGCGCTTCGGACCTGTTACCGGAGGGTTGCCGGTTTGAGCCCCGACCAGTAGGCGCGACTGAAGTGTCCTTGAGCAAGGCACCTAACCCCTCACTGCTCCCCGAGCGCCGTTGTTGTTGCAGGCAGCTCACTGCACCGGGATTAGTGTGTGCTTCACCTCACTGCACTGTAAAAAATCAAACTTGGGAAATAGTGGCCACAACTTGAAAAACTAATTAAGAAAGAACATTCTTACAAGTGACCGTTGTCTTAACTTGCAATCGTGTGTTATATGACTGTTTTTTATTAACATTAGGAGAACTTGAGTGGTAAAGTTTGGAGAAATTCAAAATGTAAGTTAATCGCAGGGCAAAGTTCAGCCAACTTTTTGGGAACAAGACCACGCATGCGCAGTCGGATTCCACCGCTAATGGAGAGGAGAGGCGCGCGAGGCACAACCTATGGGCACAACGACTTTGGTAAGTTCACACACAGACAACAGGGTTCGTGTTCAAATGTAAGGCCCCCCTTAGTTCTGCCGACTAATACGTCTGTAATATCGTTTAGTATCTCTGTATGTAGACTAAGGCTGATATTATACGTAAGACCGTTGTGTTTAAAAATAAACAAAATGTTTTGGCGCGCTTAGCTAACCGCTAGCGAACATTAGCTAGCTAACGTTACCTCAAGTCTAGGGGCAGGTGATTTTTTTTTTTCTTCTGCTTGCTACTTAAGACTTTTCCTGAACTGCGTTTACGGCCCAAACATCATTTTTTTGAGCACTATGCACATCTTATTAGATGTTTTGGTCCCTTGGTTGAGTTATGGACAATGCGTTTTGAGGCAAAACACAGTTTTTTCAAAACGGTTGTCCATGATACCAAGAATTTCAAGAACATTCTAGTCACCTTGGCAACCAAACACCAGTTAATGGTTGCATATCATCTTGATTCACATCTACTAAGCCACCGTATCCATGTTGAGAAAGTGAACGTTGTTCAGGCTGCATCTTTAGATGCATCGTGGAAAAGGGCTTTAGAGAGAAGGTTTTCCCACCTCGAGTCTGTGTCTTTGTCATCCGATGTTCAAGTGGATGGAATTAGATACAGAGAGGGCATGATCATTTCTGCAGGTCAGTGTGGTGGCCTACCAGAATTCCACAGAATACATAGAATTCTCGTTGCAGAAGACTTGGGGTTCCTTTGCATAAAGCTCCCGTCTTGGTATATAGAACATCTTAGATCGTATGAGTTGGATGAGACAAGTTATGCTGAGACTGACATCTTGACATTTGATGACTTAAATGACTTTTATCCTTTGATAGCCTACTCTGTCAGGGGAAAGCTTCTAGTGTCACCGAAGAAATTTCTGTTGCACTGAGGTGGTCTGTGATCACTGATATGATTTAATGCATTTGTGATTCATGAGCACTGCAATTCCAATATCTTTGTCAGAGACTAATGCTTTATCTTGCTTTCATGTTAAGTCATTCAAATAATCGCTACAATTCTTTTTGTTCTGCAGAAATTTAGAAAATGTTGCTGCGTGTCATAATATCGCCGAACAACATAAAAAAAATAAGTATGCCAGATCTCCCCAGCTCATTACAAAGCTTAAAAGAAATTCTACAAGATCAACTGCAGCTGAACAAAGGATTCATTCTCCAATTTGAGGACCCAGAGTTTGGAAATGAACTCTGCAACTTAACAGCTATTTCAGAGCTACCACCTGAGAAAGCTACCCTGAAGGTGATTTATGAGGCAAGCCCTGACCCTGATGGATCAGATGTTCCTGACCCTGATGGATCAGATGTGTCACTGTCGTCACTGGATACAGCATCACCTCCAAGTTCATGTAGCTCTCCTGGTACATCTAGACGGGTTTCTGCATGGCCAACTCCTTTTCCGATACCAACCTTTGCCTATGATATCGAATTGCGCCTCCAAAAAGGAAATGATGCCTACAAAGAGAAGGGCATCCTGTTAGAAGCCACTAGAGACATGAAAAGTGACATTGTAGATAAAATTGCGCAAGCTGTGTTTGAGATTACTGCATATCCAGAACCAAAAGAAAGAGAGTCTATAGCAATAGCTCTTGTCAATAAACATCCCTGCCTTCGTGAACCAGGAAGCGGAAATGGGTGGAATGGATGGAATATCAGTATTGCATTCAAAATTGGAAACTACCGTCAGAAGCTGCGCAATGCAGGCTGCGAAGAAGTGAAGGTGAATGAAAGGCGGGGAACCCATGGAAGACCTTTCAAAAAAGCAAGAAGAGCCGAGGTCAATTTCCTTCCTAACCACCCCGCTGGACAGAGTGAAGACTCCTTGGAAAAGGATCGAGATTCAATAACCATTGAGATGGAAAAAAGGAATCCTAACATGACTTTTGTCAGTGGAGCTATGGATCGCACATTCTCCTTGCGAAGGAAAGAAATAGTTGAACAGGAACCCCATGTTGTATTGGTGAAAAACAGATGGCCAGCTCTCTTCCTGGAGTATCAGGTTGGTGTACTTCTCAAGTCATTCTAACTCTTACTCTGTCTGCTTTTTTCTTCCAAAACCTTTTCTTCAGCTTGCTTCTTTGGTGACACACTCTCTGATTTCCGTCTCTCATAATTTCACTAATGTATTCTTGTGTTTATTTGCTTTCTAATAGCTTTTATAAACCTTTAAGCACTTTTCTTCTATAGGTGAACTGTGAATTTCACAGATTAACGATGATTAACCTCAAGAGAACATTCCTGGAAGCTGTTGACACACACACCCCAAGACTCCTGCAGATGTTTAGAAACAGAAGAGCACATTTGGGTGAAGAGATGCAGACACTCCTTGACTCATTGGATAAGCAGGTGATAAGAAAGACATGTAGATGTAGTAGATACTGTAAATCTACTGCTGTGGTCTAAATGGTGTTTTATGGTATTTTTGATTGCCTAAGTTGCTTGTTGAGAAGTAATAGAATGACCACAACAGAAATCAATATTTGTTTTGTGGAAATGAAAGTTCTTAAGGATTTTTTTTTTTGTAATGTTTGCTTTTTTCAGACATCGGACATTTCCATGCACAGAAAGACCGTGGCACTCCGAGGGCTTCCATTGTTCCTGAAAGACTACGGAGCAGAGAAGATTCTAACAACATGGGGTGCGTTTCCCAAAAGCATCGTTGCTAACTACGGTAGCAACTAACATGGTTGCAACTATGTAAGTACGACACAACTGTTCCCCAAAACGATAGTGTGAACTATGGTGGTGGAACTTACATAGTACGATGCATCGTGACACTGCGTCAGTGTTTCCCAAAACCATAGTAGCAACTAACGTTCGCAACCACTATCGTAAAGTTGTGTAGTTACAGCTACACCTCTCGACCTGTAGTATGTAGTAAGAACCATAGTAGACGACGTAACCCTGATGACGGAACACGCAGAGGACAGATGGATGAGAGGTAGCCATTAAACGATCCCATAACATTGCTGTGGGATACCATACCATAGCATTGCTGGAATCTACAATTGCACATTACTGTGGTACAGTGGAAAGTGAAGTGTTATGGAGTTAGCCTACTGTAACTTGCGTTGTGTTTTACTGGTGATACACTCGGAAACGATGATGGTAGATGAAGCAGGTTTATTGGTCTGCATGGGTCAGGAAATATAACATGAGGGAATACAGTGAGATCTGGTCCGCCTGCAGCAGTTAACTTCTCTTCTGCTCTCAGACACAATTCTATTAGGCTACTACACTAAGTATCTAAGCATATGGTTATTTCATTTCAGGTCCAGTATGAGGTGAGGTGTGTCAATAAAATAATACAAAATAAATTCCAAAAGGGAATAATGTGGCATAAAAACATGAGTGTGAATGTGTAAATGTATGTAACTGTATAAGTAAACTACTTATATATCTAATCTGTTGAAATCTGTTATATTTCTAATTAGATCTAATTATATTCTTACATGGGGGTGATCATCCAGTATGATAAAATAAATATAAACAGTAGAATATGCAAACATTCAATCAGAGAGTGAATTCGATATACCACATACAAATACAAACACTACTTCATCTATTTTCATTAGTAAACACGCAAAACAGCGCTCATAAAAAGGTAAACACTCCACTCTTGTGGTGATACAGCGGTACTGCATTTAGAACGCTACAAAGACGTTAATGGCTAGTCATTCTAGCTCGCGAATGCTAGCCATGCTACGAGTGAAACATAAAACATTCACGAAACATAAAATCAAAACAACAAATACAATCGGTTACCTGCATGGGTCAGGAAATATAACATGAGGGAATACAGTGAGATCTGGTCCGCCTGAACAAAATAAATGTGATATTAAAATTTGCACTAAAGCCATACGATCGTGCTTCAAGGTCAACCGAAAATACAAAACCAAATAAAACTTACAAGACAATACAAAACATCGCTGAAACGCGAGTTATGTGGATGAACATACATAATGATTTTAACAATAGATATAGGACATATATAATACAATTTATAACACTTTTAATGACTTTTAATGCGGACCCTCATTTGCCCAGCTTACCTGCAGCAGTTAACTTCTCTTCTGCTGCAGGACACCCACAATGCAACTACTGTACAGAATAATTCCAAAATAAAAGTCTTGACCCATTTAGCAGGATTTAACAATAACTATATGGAGCACTTTATTAACACCGTTACATACACCCCCCTTAAATACTGCTAAATTGGGGACGTACCATAAAGAGAATATCAAGAAAAAAAAAGAGAGAGAGAAGAGAGAGAAAAAAAAATGTGGTCATTCGCCTGTATGAAGAGAAGAAGAAACTAGTATTTCACTAAAGAGTATCAAAAGCTGTCGATCAAGAAATCCTCCAACTAGGGAGTACCTAAAGAATGGGATGGCGCCTTACCCCAGACTGAAAGTAGACTCTAGAGATGCCTGCTACACCTCAAATTCTGCTATAACACTACATATATCTGATACTTCTCTCTATTCGTGTCTTGTGTACTCTCAGACTGACTAAATCTAATACTAAGAGTTCAGCCTAAAACAAACTTTTAACTAGAGAAATGAAAGAATTTACTGTGGACTCAGGAGTGTCAAGAAGTTGTTCATTCATCTCACAAATGAGTCTTATAGGAGGTTTGACAGCCCTGCCTCGTCTGGTATGAGTAACTGTGTCGTCAAAACCCTGGGGTTGAGTGCATACCGCAGGCTCATCTGTGATGGTGTCTTCATGAGTGGATACTACTGGTTGGAGCTCAGCATCGTGTGAACCAAAGCCATTGCCTGCAGGGAGAACATCCTGTTTTCTCTCTTCACCTGCGACGTCACTAGCTGAGTCAACTAGTTCTGACAAACAATCAGACACACCCGGCGAGTCTGTGTTGGGAGTTTGACAATCCTCCACCTCGAAGTCAGCAGGGCTAGTGAGCACCCACTGTGAGGTCCGGTCAACACAGCCATCGTCCTCATCTGGAGAGATTATCTCAGGGACCGCCTCACCACTGTCACTGGAAGGGAGTTCTCGCATATCTCCAACAGGCAAAAAGTTCACAGGAAGCAGAAGATTTCTGTGGACTACCTTCACTCTGTCTGAGTTGACTTCTCTGATCTTGTAGACATTGATGTTGGGATTCACAGCCACGACCTCATATGGAAAAGACTCCCATTTGTCTGCTACCTTCCTCTTTCCTCTTTCACCTCTGTTCGCGATGAGCACTCTGTCACCGATGGCAAGTGGGGAGCCCTTGACTTTCCTGTTGTAGAGCCTGGCGTGTCGAGTCTGTTCTTTCTGACTGTGCTTCTGTGCTATCTGCACCGCCTCACGCAGGTCTTTCTTCAGGCGAGACACAAACTCATTGTGGTCCACCACTACACCATCAGAAAGGACAGTTTGAAACAGGATGTCAACTGGGAGACGAGGGACTCTACCAAACATGAGATAGAAAGGTGCAAATCCTGTTGTCTCATGCTCTGTGCAGTTGTAACAGAAGGTGAGCAGCTGTAACATCTGAGGCCATCTGGCTTTTGACTTAGGCGGCAAAGTTCTGATCATAGATCCAAGGGTCCTGTTGAATCTTTCAACAACGCCGTTGCCCATGGGGTGGTATGGAGTCGTGTGTGACTTCTCGACACCTGACAGAGTCAACAGTTCCTTGATCAATTTGCTCTCGAAATTTGCACCTTGGTCAGAGTGAATTCTCTTGGGAAAGCCGTAAACGAGAAAGAAGTCATTCCAGAGTCTCCGAGCTACTTGCTTGGCAGATTGATTTTTGCATGGGAATGCATGGGCCATCTTAGAGAAGTGATCAGTCACGACGAGCACATCCATGGACTTCCCATCATTGACCTCCGCAGACCAAAAGTCGATGCAGATCAACTCCATCGGCTCTGATGTACGAATACTCTCCAGCGGAGCACGAGCATTGGGCTCTGGTGTCTTCCCAACAACACAACGATGACAGTTCTTCACATGATCGTCAATGTCTCTCTTCATGCCATCCCAGAAGAATCTCTGTCTTGCAAGAGACAACGTTCGGCTTTTCCCCTGGTGACCAGCTGTATCATGAAGCCCTGTGAGGACTTGTGCTTTGAGAGAGTTCGGCACCACAAAGAGGAAAAGTCGTCTGTTCATGTTGTGGTCTCTTCTAACCTTGGACAGCACACCATCACGGATAACCAGCTTGTCCCAGTACTTCAGGAGCTGACGTACACTGGAGGGCTCATCTGCTCTTTCGCTCTTAGAAGGCTTTCGACGTCTCTCGATGTAGTAGAGAACTCGGTTGATGGTTCCATCTTGTCCCTGCTGGTTCACAAGACTGCTGTGGGGAATGGAGTCAACATGCTGCAATTGAGGAACAGCTGGGCTCGCCCCCATGACTTCACACAGGCCACCTGTAGAGTGTGCGTCTAAAACAGCTGAAACTTCTGGAGCTCCGACTGAACCACTGGCTGAGGCTTCATCACTGTGTGCGTCCTGCGGACCATTTCCTGATCTCAGGACCATCTGATGGTTGGTGGTGTACTTGAAAGCATGTTGAACAGTGTCATCAACAACACCACTGACATTCTTCAAAAGAGACAAGTATGGCTCTGTGACGAGACGGTGACTTATGCAAGACTGGACAAATGGCTCTCTGCTCAAAGCATCAGCGACAACATTTCTGGGGCCTGGAACATACTTCAGATCAAAACTGTATGATGCGAGTTTAGCCACCCATCGCTGCTCACAAGCGTCTAGCCTAGGCTTTGTCAAGATGTACGTCAAAGGATTGTTGTCCGTCCAGGCTGTGAAGTGACGTCCTTTTAGCCAATGGCTGAACTTTTCGCAAACAGCCCACTTCAAAGCAAAGAATTCCAGTCTGTGAGCAGGGTAGTTCACCTGAGAGCGGGAAAGTGTTCTGCTGGCAAAGGCTACTGGTCTTGCCACATCTTCACCAGGAGGGACTTGAGATAGAACTGCCCCGACTCCATCAAAGGACGCATCTATGGCCAGAATGAAAGGTTGGTCAAAGGTGGGATGAGCCAAAGTTACATTCTGCATCAGGTCTGACTTCAAGGTATCAAAAGCGGTCTGACACGCAGATGTCCAGTCAGAGGGAGCAAGTTTGGCATAGCTGATTCTCCTCCTAGGTTTTCTTCCCTTTCTCACATTAGTCTGCTTGCTGGAACCTGCAGTCAACTGGAAGAGCGGCTTGGCTTTGGCAGAACATCCCTGGATAAAGTGTTGGTAATACATCACCATACCGAGGAACGACCTGATCTTCTTTGGACACGGGGTTTGTCCATCAATCTCCATAAGATCAGTTCTCTGGACTTTGCTGATGGCCTCGACTTTGCCAGGGTCTGTCTGGATTCCATCCTCACAGATGATGTGGCCAAGGAACTTTACGGATCGTCTCAAGAAGAAACACTTCTTAGGGGCCAGCTTCAGGTTATGACTGGACAGACGGGAGAAGACCATTTCAAGGCGTTGGAGGGCCACAGACTCAGACGGCGCAAACACCATCAGATCGTCCAGGTAGCACAGAACACTACTGAAGTTCTCATCTCCAAAGATAGACATCATCATTCTCATGAATGTGGCTGGACTGTTGGAGAGACCCTGAGGGAGTCTGTTGTACTCGTGCAGGCCAAAGGGAGAAGAAAAAGCGGTGTATTTCTTGTGCTCTTCCTGTAGAGGCACATTATAATAGCCTGACGTCAGGTCCATAGTGGAGAAGAAGACGTTTCCACCCAGAGCAGCTAACACGTCAGACTGGTGCGGCAGCGGGTAAGCGTCTCTGACAGTTCGTGCATTAAGCCACCTGAAGTCAGTGCAGATCCTTAAATCGCCATTCTTCTTCCAGACCAACACAAGTGGAGATGCATAATCACTGTGTGACTTACTGATGATTCCTTTCTCCTCCATCTCGTTCAAAGCTGTTCTTAGTGAAGCATACTGGCTTGGTGGTATTCGCCTGTACGGCAAACGAAAGGGTCGGTCATCGGTCAAATGGATGCGATGGACAACGTCTCTGGCTTCTCCACAGTCCATTTTGTCTCTTGAGAAGATTGACTCATATCTCTCAATGACTTGAAGCAGCTCGTCTTTCCAGTGTGCTGACACCTCACAAGACTCCAAGTCGACGTCAGGAAGATTCAGGTTGCTCAGGACATGTTTAATCTCGTCACTGGATCTGGGCGTTGAAGCGGGACAGGCATTCTCAGCGCACTGCACATTTGACTTGATCTGTTCTGGTTGTGGTAGTTCTTCCACAGCGATACAAGGGGACACATCAGCTATCTTGGTGTTCTTTCTCAACACGACTCTGTGGTTGGTTGGATTGATGACTTTCAGCGGAACAGAACCATCTCCCCAAAGCGGTGTGATTACTCTGCCAACCATTATCTGCTTTGGTCTTGACCTTGACTTTGTCGGCTCAACGATGACTGTGCTGCCCACCGACAACACTGAAGACACGGGTAGCTTTCCCCAAACCAGGTGTTCTGTCTGCGGCTCTAATGTCACACTTCTCTGGAGCTTCACAGTGCCTACTCTCTCTGGCACAGACTCACCTCTCCACCTCTCAGTGTTGGAGAAAAGGGACAAAAACTCGTGACACTCATCACTCTGGATATGGCTGGGCGTGGACATAAGTCTCCAGTAGCCGGTCGTCCCTTTCAGCTGTCTCAAGAGCCTCTTGATGGCGTTGGTGCCCAGGATCATCTCCTCAGTCTGACCTGGCACAACTAGAGTAGGGACCGTCATGGAACAACCATACATCGACACTTGAAGGTCATAAATCGCTGTGGGACTGACACGATGGCCTCCACAGCCAACAATTACAATGTTGTGCGCTGACTGCTTTGTTATATCTGGACTGCATCTCAATAAACTAGCTTCAGCAAACTCGCTAAGAGTACATGCCATGGATCCACTATCGATAAGGGCTTTAAAAGTGGGGCCATTCTTAATTGAAACTGATGTGTAGAACAGACTATCTGATCTTGGAACTGTCTGTAAACTCTGAAAAATTACTGTCTTGTCTGAAGAAATATCACTACTGTACAGCTGACTTAAGGATTCATAATCTGAAAAAGCTTCGAAACTAGAGGTGGGAGGCTCACTCTCAAGATCTACGTGGTCCTCCCCTACACGCAGATCAGTCAGTTTGACGGCTGGCTGATGGGTGCTGCACTCCCGCCTCTGTGTGGACATTTGTTACGTGGGTGATCAGGTGAGAAACACTGGAAACACAGTCTGTTTTCCCTACAGTGTGACAGAGCAGAATGAGAGGAGTCTTTACAGACTAAGCAAGGTGTGTCGTTAAGGCCTTGAATCCGAGGTAGGCCACTGGGCTTCCTACTAGTCGGTCTGGACTGGGCATTGCTCATGAGAACTTTCTCCAGCATACTAATCATCCTCTCCAGAGAAGAGTGATCTGTGGGTGCAGACTGTTGTGGAGACCGCGGGTTACACAGGGGCGCTGGGCTAGTAGCCACCTCTATTCTGTTCACAGCCACCTCCCTCTCCAGGACCGTCTTATCTTTCCTCTTCCCTGCTGCTCTGATGAATTTCTCTGAGTGGTATTCATTCAAGACTTCCTGCACCTCAGAAGCAGACCACTTATCAATAGTCTTAGAACGAAATGTGAGGGCCAAATCAGAGTTCGGGCAGTTCCGAATGAACATTCGTGTGACCTCAATGGACAGATTGTCTTGCTGCTTACCCTGTTCTTTGAGACATTCCGCAGTGACATCAGCAGCACGGTTGAGGCGCAGCCAGTAGTCATAGGGGTCTTCCTGAGCTGGAGTGTGACTGTCCTGTGTGTGTGTACTAGCTGTAGCTGCTGTTGGGCTAGGCCTGCTCAAGTGTGTGAGAATACTGTCTGCGAGCTGCTGACCTATGTGTTGCACAATGTTACCCATCTGACCTACAAGGTCAAGAGGAGTGGACGTGTACGGGAGCTGGTGTGCGGAGGAGCTATCCTGTTGTGTGGGAGCAGTGTGTGGTGAATCCCTAATGAGAGGAGGTAAAGCATGGGCTGCCATCCCTACGCTACAACCTACATCTGAGCTAAGCTCTGGAAAAGGGAGAGGCGCCCCCAATAAACCCCTACCCCGACTAACACTACCCGGAGTCTGGAAGTACTGAGATCTGGTAAACTGTGAGCTATCCATTACAATGAAAGAGTAATATAGAAAAGTAGAAAGTAGAAAAGTAGAAAGCAGAAAACCTATGTACACTATAATACAAATACTACCATCTCACATCACAATCATATAATTACATAATTCACATGCTGCAGGTATACTGAACCATATGCACTCAACAGATGTTAAGCCAAAAGAGGACAACAGGCCCACCGGTCCGAAGAGGCGTTGATCTGCGACCAACTGGAGAACACGGGATCACGGCACTACTGTAACTTGCGTTGTGTTTTACTGGTGATACACTCGGAAACGATGATGGTAGATGAAGCAGGTTTATTGGTCTGCATGGGTCAGGAAATATAACATGAGGGAATACAGTGAGATCTGGTCCGCCTGCAGCAGTTAACTTCTCTTCTGCTCTCAGACACAATTCTATTAGGCTACTACACTAAGTATCTAAGCATATGGTTATTTCATTTCAGGTCCAGTATGAGGTGAGGTGTGTCAATAAAATAATACAAAATAAATTCCAAAAGGGAATAATGTGGCATAAAAACATGAGTGTGAATGTGTAAATGTATGTAACTGTATAAGTAAACTACTTATATATCTAATCTGTTGAAATCTGTTATATTTCTAATTAGATCTAATTATATTCTTACATGGGGGTGATCATCCAGTATGATAAAATAAATATAAACAGTAGAATATGCAAACATTCAATCAGAGAGTGAATTCGATATACCACATACAAATACAAACACTACTTCATCTATTTTCATTAGTAAACACGCAAAACAGCGCTCATAAAAAGGTAAACACTCCACTCTTGTGGTGATACAGCGGTACTGCATTTAGAACGCTACAAAGACGTTAATGGCTAGTCATTCTAGCTCGCGAATGCTAGCCATGCTACGAGTGAAACATAAAACATTCACGAAACATAAAATCAAAACAACAAATACAATCGGTTACCTGCATGGGTCAGGAAATATAACATGAGGGAATACAGTGAGATCTGGTCCGCCTGAACAAAATAAATGTGATATTAAAATTTGCACTAAAGCCATACGATCGTGCTTCAAGGTCAACCGAAAATACAAAACCAAATAAAACTTACAAGACAATACAAAACATCGCTGAAACGCGAGTTATGTGGATGAACATACATAATGATTTTAACAATAGATATAGGACATATATAATACAATTTATAACACTTTTAATGACTTTTAATGCGGACCCTCATTTGCCCAGCTTACCTGCAGCAGTTAACTTCTCTTCTGCTGCAGGACACCCACAATGCAACTACTGTACAGAATAATTCCAAAATAAAAGTCTTGACCCATTTAGCGGGATTTAACAATAACTATATGGAGCACTTTATTAACACCGTTACACTACAACAGAGCGGCCTGTGGTGAAGTGCTATGGTGACCGCAATCATCTGTGTTGTTATTATTCGTGAATTTACATGTAGCCTAATGCTAATGTGTCAGCGCAGATTCTTTCGAACACCCGTTAAGTTAAGTTATCTGGTGATAAAGCTTTTGAATGCCAACGGTATTGTTATGTGAGGCTAGCATTGTAATTGTTATAAAAGGATAACGTTACATTGTAGTCGTATGTTAAGTGTGTTTGGATGAAGCATCTGCTAATCATACACATAGCTAACGGTATATGGACTCTACAGCCCATTATGATGTGGTGAAGTGACTGTGCTGTGGCAGAGACTGTAGCGTGTGTGCTTTACATGAGAGAGGTCAGGGGTTCAAGACTGAGTCGATGGGTGTGAGGTGAGTATGCCTGTGGAGTGGGGTTTGTGTTGTATCTTGTCTGATCACAAGCTATGTTTAGTTGGTGTATAAGTTAGGCTACTCTCAGTTATTATATGATCTTGATATTTGAACACATAGCTGAATTATGTTGGTACAATGACATTGGAGAATGCTGCTGTGAAGTTGAGTAGCCTCTCGCTTGGAGAACTTTAAGACCTCTGGGACTTAAGTGAGCATGCAGAGTGCTGTGGTCAGTGTCAAAATGTGACATGATTTTCACTGATTTAACTTGTCCTTCATGGCCCAGGTATGGGTAGGCCTGTCATGGGAGGCGGAAAAATGGTAAGTTGCCTTTGCTTTGTGACCTTTCAATCTGTGTATGTATTTTGATGTCATGGCTCATAGGGAACGTGTGTGTGTGTGTGTGTGGGAGGGATCATGGGGAGAAAGTGATGGTACATTTACCCCCTCACCCCCACCAAACTAAAAGAAATGTAAAAAACATAAACAAAGGGGGAAAAAACAGGTAATGTGGCAGGGAATTGTGGGGTTTGGGTGTTTAGGCCAAACATATGTGCAACTAATTCCCAGTGTGCTTCCAGGCCAGCAGGAAGGTGTGCAGCAGCCACTGGAATTACCTCTTCCACCTCCTCCACTAACAGCTCCTCATCAGCCGGCAGTGGGATGTGATCCTGAAGGGCCATGTTGCAGAAGCGCCGCCACCAAAACTACACTGCACACCTTTGCAGGATGGAGCTTCAGGCCACCAGCGGATTTGCTCACACACCTTTCCACATGCCCAAGACCCTCTCCACAACAACGCATTCCGGCTATGGGCGTTGTTGTACCGCGCCTCTGCCTCGCTGTTGGGCTCCTAGATGGAGCAGTTGACATGCTTGTATTATCATAGGGGGTTGATGGAATAAAGTAGGTCTTGAAATGTCAGTGCACTCACAGGGAATATAGACATGCATTTGAAAACAACAGTATAGACTTTGCTACTATCTCAGCAGCAGAAGGCAACAAAATGAGCAGCACCTACAGTAACACTGTGTGTGTGTGTGTGTGTGTATGTTGGTACAGCTGGCGCAGATCCTTCAACCATTTGAGCATTGAAACATTTGTGCTATGTGAACTGTGATTTTGTGGTTGTGATTCAACACACAACTTCATAACTACAATGGATGAAAAGTAATGGTAAAAAAAACTGTATCTGTGCATTTAAAATATCATGAAATACTTGTGTGTGGTAACAGTATTCAGTTTTCAGTGTCACAGTGAAAACACATAACAAGGGCAACATTGGGCAAATGCTGCATAAAGGCATGAAAATATTCCAGTGAAATGAAGGGCAATGATAAAGTAAAGTATTCATTTATATAGCGCTTTTAGAACAGAGTGAAACCCAAAGCACTTACACAACAACATGTTGTTCAACATTGTTCATATTACATATCCATATTTATTCTGCTCTTACTGTAAGGTAAGTGCTGAGATACTGCACATATTTATATTTCATTTATATTACTCTAAACCACCTTCTGCAAACCAACTGTATAGTACTGTATACTATGTTGAATCTAATCTAACCATGCCAATTTTCATAGAACATAATATACATGTATCCTAAGCCTAGGCTAGTAAGCATATGGTCTCCAATCAGTAGTTAAAACTAGGACTACAGGTTCTAAACGATCATAGGAATATTTAGTGATTGAGCCTATCCAAGATTCCAACACCATTGTTAATTGATCATTATCCAAGCCCGAACCTACGACTACAAGATCCGAAATGCAGAGGTCTATCCTTCCACGCCACCTTGTCACGCTACAACAAATGAAAATATTGGCCAGTATTTATATGTAGGCTATTCGGTGTGTTTCATTAAATGTGTAACTTATTTGTTCACATTTGCTCGGCGGTTGGCGATTTATGCTTCACTGATTAGGCTAATTAGTAGGCTACGTTCAATAGACTGTGACGTTATTATTCAAATTATTATTATGCCTATTATTATTATTAATAGCCTATATTTTTAAAAAGCATACATAGCCTAGGGCCTATTGAAATTACTGCCTATTGTTGTAATAAGTATTATTATTATTATTATTATTATTATTATTATTATTAATGATATTATAACTGCTGGGCCCAGGAAACTTCATGCAATGTAAAATGTCATTACTTTTACGTGACTTCATGCGTTCGGCTCTAACCGACATAGCCCGACATTCTCCGAACACATCTGCAACTATTGTAGTCTGAACCATGTTGGTTGAAAGCAACATGGTTCAAACTAACAAAGTACTATGTAAGTACGACGGTTTTGGGAAACAGTCGTAACTTACATGTTGGTTAGTTGAACGATGCATCGTACCACGTTAGTAAAAAGCTAACCTCCGTAGTTGTACGGGAAACGCACCCATGCTTGGTAAGTATAAAGGAGAACTTTAACTTTTAACCCCATTATCGTTTTCCTGAGGGGTCACCCCATGCTTAGGGAAGCAAAAAACCCAGAAGTAGTATATTATCATGAACTATCTGTCAAAAATAAGCCCCGCCCCCTGAAATGTCATAAATCACGTCATAACCACGCCTCCTTTTTATGCACATTAGCCATGTGGTTGTCACCACGTGTTGTTTGTTATTGTTATTGTTTTGTGAGTCATGTGACAGTCATGTGACTGGTGTCAAACCCCTGGGCAGCCATATTGGATGTAAAGTCATGTGTCTGTTGTCAAACAATGCCACGCCCCCCTTGACATCCATATTGGATGTAGTGTCATGTGACAGTCATGTGACTGATGTCATACCCCTGGGCGTCCATATTGGCCGCCAAACCCACATGTGTGTTTTGTGGATAATGGGGGATCAGATAAACTTTGTAAGAGTTGTATATGTTTAGTGGTAAATGGGGATAGATATAAAGTGTGCTGCTAGCCCAGAGGAAAGAAAATGTTAAAATGAGAGCTCCTCTCTTTCTCAGTTGTTTCTCCTAGACAATAATGAGATCACAGTGATATAAAAATGAGATTATTGCTTTTGTCTCCCGCTTCTCAGGTTTGTCTCTGGAGCAAAAGAGTTAAGTTATCTCAGTGTAGACTCCCTTTAATATACAAATGAGATCTCATCCATTTTTTAAATAATGCTCAGTGTTGTCTAATTTATACATCTCATATTTTACTCAGGCTGATCCACCAGAGAGCTCTCTGTAAACTCATGCAATTCTCATTTCAGATCATTTTGGTAAATCTCAGATTAGGCTCCATCAGTTCTGTAAAAGAGATCTCTTCACAAGCTTGAACCGTTCTCATTCTAGTCATCTCAGTTTAGTCCTTTTTTGATTTACAAAAGAGATCTCAGCAAAGGCTTATACAATACTCAGACTTGCTCAATTTATATATCTCATATTTTACTCAGGCTTATCCATCAGAGAGCTCTCTAAGTGAACTAATGTAATGCTCATCCAGAACTATTTGTTTTATAAATTAGTCTGATCTGTAAGAGCGCTAGCTGTTGTACAACAATTCTCAAATGATTTTCATTGGCTTATTTGTTTTAATTGCACATATTTTCAAGTTCACATTTGCAAACAGTAGGCCTAACCATGTGATGTGACCACCACACATGACGATGCTCTGACAGACCTCTGAAGTTCGCCTACAAAAAAGCTACCATCTATGCCCATACAAGGAGATCACCTGTTAAATTCTCGCGCAGGCCAGGGAGACGACGAAATCGGAGAGGCAGACGTTTTCCTGAACGCACTTTTGTCTTCAACCTTCGAGTAGATATTATAATCAATGGTACGTGAAGGCGGCACAATTTGATTTTTGCTACCCCAGAGCTAACTTGCGACTTGTTAGCAAGTTAGAGAAATCAAGTTAGACTCCAGAGGTCTATGATGGTCGGACGTGACAAACTCGCGTGCAGAAGACTCCTACCAGAAAATGCAGTCTAGATTTGGCGCCCAGTGTAACCAATTGAAACGGTCTGTGGGTATGAAGGATTGTGCAGAACTTGCCACCACGAAAACTCAGAGAAGGTACATTAACATTTTGGTAATTTGCTAACGTTCTTGCATATTTTTAGACTCAATATATCATTGAACAACCTGACGAAGCAGCACAGAAAGTTAGCTAGCTAGTTAATGTTAGCTACTTGTAAGTTACATCACTGGCTGTGCCGCTTATATATAAAGCTAACGTTAGACAATTTAACGTTGCTAGCTTACTTTGCCTTATACAGCTTTAGTCTGTATGTTTTGAATGGTGTTAAGCCATGCTGTAGCCAAAATGCACGGAATTTTAAAATGTCTTTGGGATGTCAGTCAAGATGACGAAGCTAACGTTATTGCCACTGGTTTAAACTGGTTCCAGCTCAATTCCACTGAAAAGAGGCCGGCAGCTCTGGAAGACTACGCTAGACCATCAGATCAAATTGCTGAACAAACAGCGTACCAAAATGGTAAGTATATTTTTCCCCACAATATGTTCTCACTTTTGTTTAACCTGCTATAAATTACAGCATATTGTAACAGGAGTGAAAGGGCATTCTTGTAACCCAGGTAAACTAGGAAGTAGCGTTGCTGCGGTCCAGGGATCGTGAAATAGGCAAGTCAGCATCTGCAGTCATGAATAACTTACCAGTCAACATTTATTTTGCAATTAATAGAATCTGTAGCATGCAAATCAAACCAGCTATTAGCCTAATATAAAACCATGATATATCTAGGTATGGTGAAGGGTATGTGATGTGGGGTTATCTATCTATCTTTTAATGACAAAGGCCAAGGGAACTTTATCAGGATGCATAGTATCCTGAGTCCATTCAATAACTGGCCTTTAAAAATAAAAATCTGCCTGCCTCTATGGGATTTTAACATAGGGGGTTCCTTACTTATGCCCCCTGTATTTTAAGGAATAACATTTATTAATTTACGATACCTGGTTCATTCACAAAGAATATTGGTGTGTTTAAAGGTTGGATTTTTTCCTAATTTTTTAATTGAGGCATTAAGATCAATTTCCAACAGATTATTTATTGTATTCCTCTGGTTGTCTTAACTTATGCACAGTTGATGGTTTTATAAAGACACCCCTACACCAATAAATAGTTCTTGTAGACTGTCACACAATGGAACATTGGCCACAGCTTGTAACAACTTCATTTTTTACCATTCTTTGCGTAGGGATGTGTACACAAGGATGTGTAACCTTGTGTAACTTTGTGTAACTTGGGAATTACAACAGAAAGGAACACGTTTCAGCTAATCAAAATCAATGACTGCAAGTGTCAGTTTCAGAGCTATTATTACCACACTGATAGATTGATTTTGCTTTTTATTTGCAGCCTACGTTATGCACTGTGGAACGCTCTGCGGATGGACAGCTGTGGAATCCGCAAAGGTCAAGAAGGCTTTTGTTACGAGGGCTGGAGGTTCCAAAACATCCATGAAGCTGGGGTAATTTTCTCTTATTTTAAATGATTTCCAATTGTGGTGAGCATTATTGGTGGGCTTTTTATAAAGGGTAGGCCTCTATTGCACTAAAATTATTCAACCTTTATACAGTTAACATCAAACTGTGTAGCTACGAAAGCTACAAAATCACATTGTCATAGAAATGATAGAGGCGAAATTTCCACTAGGTTTTATGAAGATATTTTACAGATGGGCTGAACATACATCAAAAGTAAAAAAATGACATGGCCAAAATGATTAACTCACCAACAATATTTGTTGTATGGTGTATACCAGGGATCACCAAATGGTGGACCGCGATCCGAGTCCGGACCGTGACGTGATCCTATCCGGACCCAGACCATAATAGCCTAATTTAGATTTTCACGTAAGATTTCAAAGCTGCGCTAAATGTTTCGTTGGTTAGGATAACAGCATTTACTTCAGGAGCTTCAGGAACCATCATTTCGCTTGCTGCTACTCAGCCAGTGAAATCTGTGAATTCTGATAAAGTCGAGTCAGTGAGTAAAGTAGTCTACTATGGGGAAGAGACTGATAGCCTGAAACGAGCGAGGAGAGGAGACGGGACGAGAAACAATCAGATGGATATCTAAGTTAACGATAAGTAAGTTATTTTCAAATCATCGATTGCTCAAAGAGGAGGAAGCTAGACAGCGAGAACAGAGCTTTATATAACGATACGGGGGCAATACCACGCAAAACTGTCACGTCCGTAACGCCAACTAGGCTAAATATGGATGTGACAGTTTTGCACAGAATTGCCCTCGACCTCTTCTATTCTGAGACAGGCGATTTTTAAAAGCGCCAATTTGAAGCACCTCTACTAGACAAAGCATATTGAGCAAGCATAGGGTAGGCTAGGCCCATTCAACAGTGAACTGAGACCACAGAATATTTTACGATTTAAGAAGGCAATATGATTGATCCACCACAATCTAGTTAAGCCGACATGCATTCACTGCCCAACAACGTGATGTTCCTGGGTTTCCAGGATTTCGAGTCAACATAAAAAAAAACAAAAAAAAATAAATTAAACTTGCTGATTAATGGGTTCAAGGAACCAACCTTGTCTCAGCTCAAATTTTATTTTAAGCTCACGTTAAGATCTTTAAAATAGCCAAGGCTACTCAGTTTTTCTCCCCAATCACTCTTATCTTGCCTTATTTCTCCTCATTTCGAATGTTGCCTTTTAGGCTACTTATTTTATTTCACATTAAACATTAGGCCTAGGCCTACAATCTTCTTGAATTTCCCCTTGGGGATCAATAAAGTATCTATCTATCTATCTATCTATCTATCTACAACTAGGCTCCATCCATCCATCCTAATATTATATATACACAGTGGCGATTCTAGACATTTTTAACAAGGGTGGCACTAGTGAGGCACTGATTCAAGGGTGGCATGAGGCAAAACATCCAGATAAACAGAAACAGGCTCAAGATGTGAAATTAGCACAAATACATTAGGGAAACCAGATGCAAACACCATACTCATAAATTGAAGGACAAAAAAACACAAATACCTTACTCTCACATAAAATGTCATTGTACTTGAATAAAATTTAATACAAACATATTAAAGTTAATTATCTAAGTTGTCTGTCACTGGGCTATGCTGTTCTAAAAAAAATTCCATCATGGGGACATTAAAATATAATCAATTTTATTATATTACTGTAAATGAAGATATACAAAATATACTCATCCAAGACATTTCCCCCACTCTATGGCCATCTATTTTTGTAGCTGTTACAATAATTTGACCTGCTTTTTTGTCTATTTGTTTATTTTCTCAAGAAACTTGAGGTTGGTATGAAGGAGTGTATTGTGTATGTGAGCAATTTCATCTTCCTGAATCTCAATATTATGATCACAAGTCTGGGCAAATTATTAATTAAATTTTCACGTGGGGTAACTTGTTGCAGGGCAACCATAACCGGTTCCATGTCTTCCGATTAGATGATTAATCATCAGTTTCTTGAGAAACTTGAGGTTGGTATGAAGGAGTGTATTGTGGATGTGTGCAAACATTGTGACTCTCAAACAAAATAGAGCACTGTGATTGGATGACGTCCACGGCGTCAGCCAATAGAAATCCCTATGGTTTGATACTAGAATTGGCTGTGCCACATTTTCTTTTCCCTATGAACAGCACACAGTGATTTCCAACAAGAGCTATGGATCAATTCGTCCTTTAAGTGATTTGTAAACAAGGAGTGCTTTAGGGTCAATCCGGTAAATCAAAGACAATGACTCAATATTACATCTAAATTAGCCCAAAACATTTAGCTCTGATCACTCAAGAGACACTGACAATTGTCAAGAACAAAAACAAAATACAGAAAATACAGTATACACCAGGGGTATTCAATTAATCTTCAGCGAGGTCGTTACAGAAAATTTCCTCAAGCAAAGGTCCGGAGCATCATAATGTTTAGGCTATGTATATGTATGTATGTATAATATATATACAGGGGCGGAGCCAGAGGGGTGGCTCCGGGTGGCACAGGCCACCCTTGAGATTCGATTGGCCACCCCAGGTGCCACCCCAAATCCTAGTCTACGATTGGCCATTAACATGGTGTAAGGCGGGACCTTTCTTGATGCACTGGCAGCAGTGTGAAGTGTCAGACGTCAGAAATGTAAGTGGCAAACACACTTGCCTTTATTGGCCTGTGGCACAATTGAACTGCGGAACGAAAGGTTTCCCCGATCAGGAAATACTCCTTAATACGCAACTTTGTTTAGGCTTAACAGAGGTAGCCTAAATATCGTGCCTATGACGATGACAGCTTTAAAAAAACAACAACATTTATTTCACTTGTCTCGCTGGATTGAAGGCAGAATGTGGGCTGTTGCGCAAATAGATGAATGAGGGTCGGGAGATTCCGTTAACAAAAACCTAAAGTTTTGCTAACATTTTCTCCATTATTATCGTAAAATATGTCTCCATGCAGGGCAGGGCTGGTTCTAACCTAGGCTAGGCTACTATATTTGGGTGGGCTGGTAGAAATTTTGGGTGGGCAACATAGCAAAGCTGTCAAATTGGATCAAAACTAACATACAGTGGGTCCCAGTTAAAAATTGACACTTCATTCACGATCATGGTGAATGGTGAAATGTAAGTACAACTGCAGCCGCTTGGGGGCAGCATAGTCCGCTGTGGAGTTCCACGGTCGAACCAGACGGCGCATTCGACAGCAAGGGCTGTGATTGGCCGAGTTTTCAGTGCGTTTCTCTGTGTTTTTAGCAGCCCCTGCAACATGCTAGTCCACTGTAGCCTAAGCCTTGTACATAATGTTAAACATAGTTTTGGATTCAGTGGCAAGATTTCTTGATTGTACAGTGTCTGTCTCTCAGTAATGTTTTAAAATGAGAGCTTCGTCAGCTGGCAGTAGGCTACTTTGGTAGTCATGAGAAGTTTGCTTGCTAACAGAACATAAATATGCTGCCCAGAAACCTTGTGAATAGTTCTGATTTTTTTTACTACACTAACGAGGTTGAAATATAGACTTTGCCTACAGCATCTCCTTAACAGTAATGTTAACAAAATGACAGCATTCATATGACAAAGAAAAACGAATTCGGTCACTCAAGACTGTGCCACAGCAACCAGTGTAGGCTACAGTCCTACCCAATAGGCCTACTCGAAGCAGATAGCGTTGTCTGACGGTCGAGTGGGTTAATGCACGTATTTCCAGAACAGGTCTGCAACTTTCAGGTAGTTCTGAGTTCGAATCTAGGCAGGAGCAGAGCCATATAAAGGCCTAGGCCTATTGTTATAATTTTTTGCAAGGTGTTGCTCCTGGCAATACTTGTTTATAATACGTTTGGTGATTAATTGATAGCTGTTTTTGGGACACGTTAAACGTTCTTTATAATGAGCGCATCCGGGGAGTAAAACGACTGTTACGCGCTGTTACAACTGTAGGCTACAATGATTGCAATACAAAAATATGCGCGTGTTAGTTTAGTTAGTTTTGTGATGTTTTGCACTTTTGCCTCATGTGTTTTCAGGTTTGAGGGCTTTTTTGGCAAGATTGACCTTGGTTAGACTCTGCATATGTTATTTCTCCGTATGGAAAATAAAGTCAATTTTCGACACACGTCTGTTATTAGTTCAATAACAAGTGTTGCTTGTTAAAACATGTGACTAGTGAAACTCAAATGATTTTAGAAATATTTAGCCAAAGCCAAAAAGAGAAGGAGAGACGCCGGTGCAGCTCAGATGTCTTCTTAATTTTCTTTATTCTTTAGTAAAAGGTGCAGAACATTATTAAACTTTGACTAACGTTTCGATGTTCGTTAGTCAAAAACAGCGACACATCGAAATGTTAGTCAAAGTTTAATAATGTTCTGCAGCTTTTACTGAAGAATAAAGAAAATTAAGAAGACATCTGAGCTGCACCGGCGTCTCTCCTCTCTAAAATATCTGTCCTGGCCTGGTTGCAACGGATTGTGGCCAAACGACAGAAGCGCGGAGAACCCTCCTTTGTCTTCCAAAAAGTGTTACTTTGTGCCCCGGGCTCCCCCACTACTTGTGAAAGAAGGGGATGGGGGAGGGGGGCTTAACGTGAAAAAGCTTAATGTCACAAAACGGAAACGAGTCGTTTTAGGCTACAGGCCTTCATAATGGTAGGCTACAGGAAGTGGGGGGAGGGTATGGGATGACCAGAGCCGTCATCTATCGTCTTTCCAGGCACACAGCTCGTTATAAAGCCTATCGACTGCCTTAACAGATAGGCTTTGCTCTTGGGTTTGGCCTTACAGCGAACTCAATGCTCTTGTTGCTTGCAGTTTGTTAAATAAAGCGATGCAGATTACATTATTTATTTCTGATTAATTGCGTCTTTTGATGTATGTTGCAACATTTGCTTGTTAGGCTGGGCTACTGTCAATGTCCTATACAGGTCAATGTTCAACAATTGCTGGTGTAGGCCTAGGCTATTAATCAGTTAGGGACTGTTCGTTATTTATTTAATTAAGGGGCTACCGGAGGAGTTTTGGGAGCGTTAGTCAAAAAAGACGTGACCCTCCCTCGCCAGCAAGAATTTTTTCTATGACCCTCCAAAGTGATTGAGAAAAAACGCATGATCCTCCCCAGTCCCAACAATGTATTGATGCCTTAGGCTACTGGGTCAATTTGGGAGCTTGCATGCTACGACTCCTTCCTTGAAATGCCTTGAAAAGGCTGTCGTTTGCACAATTTCACAAATAATCACCGGGACCGAAACAAACCTGTCAACTTTTCCCGGGTTTATCGCGTATTTTAACTTTTTCCTCGCTGTCTTAGGAGGAGCTGCAGGGCCGTCGCAAGGGGATGCGAGGCCCTGTGCGAACTTGACAGATGCAAGGCCCTTTTCACTTACGTGCATGAAATCATGCGATAGCTTACTTTACACATAGCCAAGGCTACCGTCGGTGTATTTTAATAGTAGCCTAGTCTAATAAGCTACACCAGCTTGCCTTTAAGAGGGGAAATTCAATTGTATAGCCTATAACATTAGCTGAGTCACATATTTGGCCATATGGTGTTTATCATAGGCTACATCACGAAACCAAATAGTGTAACAAAGGCGAACACTTTAACAGGGGGAATTCATTGGGCATGAATCATTGTGCTGAACGGTATTTGTCAATGAGCAGAAACACACACGACATTCAAACTATTGATAAGATGTACTGGTCTGTATCTATAGGCTAACATTGGACAAATAAATGACACTGACTCGCCATATCCTGACTCAGGAAAAAAAACATTTTCTTGCTTTGCCGCAAACTCAGCAATGAAATCATAGGCCAGTTTGCAGGTAGCCTAACGTCTTTTTCATAGAAGGGAGAGCCCAGTCTCTCCTGTGACATGGAGGTGCGCAAATAGTTTTTAATAGCCTGTTCAACTTCGAAAAGCTTCGTTCACCCGATGCCAGTCACTGATCGCAATTTCAAAGTTCGGAAAGCTTCATCTTTTTAAGTTTTAAGTGCAGTGGCCCATATCTGCCCCCTTTGGAATTATATCTCGAGCCTATTATAAGGTCCAGTGCGTTATGTCCTGGGATTCGGATGTGCTCAAAAAGAAAAGAAAAAACACTTTTTTATAGATGGTTATGAGGAGCAATGTGAGAGAGAAATTTGATGATCATTGATCGTTGTTTTGGGACGTTAAGCCTTTTCCATAGGCGTCAGTGAAGGAGATTGAAGAATGACCATTTTTTTTATACGAAAATATTTCTTAACTACAAAAACTCAGTGTCTAAAAACTCAGTGTCATTCAGACTCAACCCTCTTGTTGTTTTATTATCTTTTTCGTTGTCGTTTGAACGTTGGCAAGCAGGCATGTTGCGGTTGCAATTTAAGTGAAATTTCTACAGTAGGCCTACAACATGCTGTTAGGCTGGGCTACTGTCAATGTACTTGTACAGGTAAATGTTCAACAATTGCTGGTGTACAGGTTATATAATCAATTAGCTAAATCATTTGTCCAGCTGTTTAAACATTTTTTCGTGCTACATTCAAACGCAAAAGGTGCTTTGATATATTTTTCGTTTGAACGTCGGCAAGCAGTCATGCTTTGGTTGCAATGAATGAGGATAATTGCTTTTTTTTTGCATTATTTTGAATATGACTCGCTCCAGTCTCAACAGCACGTACTTTTCCCACACGCTTAGTTCTAACACACATAGGCCTATCCCCTCTCGCTTTCTCTCTCTCCATCCCTGCACACGGTGCTTTCTTAAAGGAGCTGCACCATTTTACAACAATTGCATCTACATTTTCATATTAGAATGTTTTGTCAAGTGTAAGCTTAAACTACCGTGATCAATTGAAGTTCCCGTGCCCCCGCTGCGTCATGGAAGCAGTAAGTCAGTCGCATCAAAAATAGTAGTGGCACCCAAGTGACACCTTGTGGTTGTTTGTGTCAACTGCAGTTTGTGCCATTTCTGCTGAGAAAATGGGGATCGTGATTCATGAAGGAACCCGTCCAAACTTAACGGGGACCCACTGTAAACACAAAACAAACACAAAACAATCAGTACTACCTAGCTTGAGTTGCTGCAGCCAACAGCCAGGGATAGGCAGTATGTCTGATACATGTATGTAAAATACAAAATAGTATGTGGTCATTTTTATTTTATTTAGTTGGAAAAAAATGGCATCATATTTTGTATCAAAATACTTTATAGGTTTGTAGTTTAAAAATAGTGCCAAATTATTTTGGTAAAACCAATAACCTACTTTTGGTGATGTGATTATAAAAGTGCAAAACAATGAATGCTTCCGATTAGATGATTAATGATGATCACTGGTGCTGACTTGTAATTTGCCCAGAGTTGTTGTGATCAGAATATTGAGATTAAGGTAGATAAGTTTCTTGAGAACTTTAGTCATCCAATTCAAACACATGAAAGTCATCCAATTCAAACACATGGAACCGGTTATGTGGTTGCCCTGCAAGAAGTTGCACCATGTGCAACGTGCACAATGTTTGCACACATCCACAATACACTCCTTCATACCAACCTCAAGTTTCTGAGAAACTGATGATTAATCATCTAATCGGAAGACATGGATCCGGTTATGGTTGCCCTGCAACAAGTTACCCCACGTGAAAATTTAATTAATAATTTGCCCAGACTTGTTGTTATCATAATATTGAGATTAAGGAAGATGAAATTGCTCACATACACAATAGACTCCTTCATACCAACCTCAAGTTTCTTGAGAAAATAAACAAATAGACAAAAAAGCAGGTCAAATTATTGTAACAGCTACAAAAATAGATGGCCATATAGTGGGGGAAATGTCTTGGATGAGTATATTTTGTATATCTTCATTTACAGTAATATAATAAAATTGATTATATTTTAATGTCCCCATGATGGAATTTGTTTTAGAACAGCACAGCCCAGTGACAGACGACTTAGATAATTAACTTTAATATGTTTGTATTACATTTTATTCAAATACAAAGACATTTTATGTGAGCGTAAGGTATTTGTGTTTTTTTGTCCTTCAATTTATGAGTATGGTGTTTGCATCTGGTTTCCCTAATGTATTTGTGCTAATTTCACATCTTGAGCCTGTTTCTGTTTATCTGGATGTTTTGCCTCATGCCACCCTTGAATCAGTGCCTCACTAGTGCCACCCTTGTTAAAAATGTCTAGAATCGCCACTGTGTATATATAATATTAGGATGGATGGATGGAGCCTAGTTGTAGATAGATAGATAGATAGATAGATAGATAGATAGATACTTTATTGATCCCCAAGGGGAAATTCAAGAAGATTGTAGACCTAGGCCTAATGTTTAATGTGAAATAAAATAAGTAGCCTAAAAGGCAACATTCGAAATGAGGAGAAATAAGGCAAGATAAGAGTGATTGGGGAGAAAAACTGAGTAGCCTTGGCTATTTTAAAGATCTTAACGTGAGCTTAAAATAAAATTTGAGCTGAGACAAGGTTGGTTCCTTGAACCCATTAATCAGCAAGTTTAATTTATTTGTTTTTTTTTTTTTTTATGTTGACTCGAAATCCTGGAAACCCAGGAACATCACGTTGTTGGGCAGTGAATGCATGTCGGCTTAACTAGATTGTGGTGGATCAATCATATTGCCTTCTTAAATCGTAAAATATTCTGTGGTCTCAGTTCACTGTTGAATGGGCCTAGCCTACCCTATGCTTGCTCAATATGCTTTGTCTAGTAGAGGTGCTTCAAATTGGCGCTTTTAAAAATCGCCTGTCTCAGAATAGAAGAGGTCGAGGGCAATTCTGTGCAAAACTGTCACATCCATATTTAGCCTAGTTGGCGTTACGGACGTGACAGTTTTGCGTGGTATTGCCCCAGTATCGTTATATAAAGCTCTGTTCTCGCTGTCTAGCTTCCTCCTCTTTGAGCAATCGATGATTTGAAAATAACTTACTTATCGTTAACTTAGATATCCATCTGATTGTTTCTCGTCCCGTCTCCTCTCCTCGCTCGTTTCAGGCTATCAGTCTCTTCCCCATAGTAGACTACTTTACTCACTGACTCGACTTTATCAGAATTCACAGATTTCACTGGCTGAGTAGCAGCAAGCGAAATGATGGTTCCTGAAGCTCCTGAAGTAAATGCTGTTATCCTAACCAACGAAACATTTAGCGCAGCTTTGAAATCTTACGTGAAAATCTAAATTAGGCTATTATGGTCTGGGTCCGGATAGGATCACGTCACGGTCCGGACTCGGATCGCGGTCCACCATTTGGTGATCCCTGGTATACACCATACAACAAATATTGTTGGTGAGTTAATCATTTTGGCCATGTCATTTTTTTACTTTTGATGTATGTTCAGCCCATCTGTAAAATATCTTCATAAAACCTAGTGGAAATTTCGCCTCTATCATTTCTATGACAATGTGATTTTGTAGCTTTCGTAGCTACACAGTTTGATGTTAACTGTATAAAGGTTGAATAATTTTAGTGCAATAGAGGCCTACCCTTTATAAAAAGCCCACCAATAATGCTCACCACAATTGGAAATAATTTAAAATAAGAGAAAATTACCCCAGCTTCATGGATGTTTTGGAACCTCCAGCCCTCGTAACAAAAGCCTTCTTGACCTTTGCGGATTCCACAGCTGTCCATCCGCAGAGCGTTCCACAGTGCATAACGTAGGCTGCAAATAAAAAGCAAAATCAATCTATCAGTGTGGTAATAATAGCTCTGAAACTGACACTTGCAGTCATTGATTTTGATTAGCTGAAACGTGTTCCTTTCTGTTGTAATTCCCAAGTTACACAAAGTTACACAAGGTTACACATCCTTGTGTACACATCCCTAAGTTGTTACAAGCTGTGGCCAATGTTCCATTGTGTGACAGTCTACAAGAACTATTTATTGGTGTAGGGGTGTCTTTATAAAACCATCAACTGTGCATAAGTTAAGACAACCAGAGGAATACAATAAATAATCTGTTGGAAATTGATCTTAATGCCTCAATTAAAAAATTAGGAAAAAATCCAACCTTTAAACACACCAATATTCTTTGTGAATGAACCAGGTATCGTAAATTAATAAATGTTATTCCTTAAAATACAGGGGGCATAAGTAAGGAACCCCCTATGTTAAAATCCCATAGAGGCAGGCAGATTTTTATTTTTAAAGGCCAGTTATTGAATGGACTCAGGATACTATGCATCCTGATAAAGTTCCCTTGGCCTTTGTCATTAAAAGATAGATAGATAACCCCACATCACATACCCTTCACCATACCTAGATATATCATGGTTTTATATTAGGCTAATAGCTGGTTTGATTTGCATGCTACAGATTCTATTAATTGCAAAAGAAATGTTGACTGGTAAGTTATTCATGACTGCAGATGCTGACTTGCCTATTTCACGATCCCTGGACCGCAGCAACGCTACTTCCTAGTTTACCTGGGTTACAAGAATGCCCTTTCACTCCTGTTACAATATGCTGTAATTTATAGCAGGTTAAACAAAAGTGAGAACATATTGTGGGGAAAAATATACTTACCATTTTGGTACGCTGTTTGTTCAGCAATTTGATCTGATGGTCTAGCGTAGTCTTCCAGAGCTGCCGGCCTCTTTTCAGTGGAATTGAGCTGGAACCAGTTTAAACCAGTGGCAATAACGTTAGCTTCGTCATCTTGACTGACATCCCAAAGACATTTTAAAATTCCGTGCATTTTGGCTACAGCATGGCTTAACACCATTCAAAACATACAGACTAAAGCTGTATAAGGCAAAGTAAGCTAGCAACGTTAAATTGTCTAACGTTAGCTTTATATATAAGCGGCACAGCCAGTGATGTAACTTACAAGTAGCTAACATTAACTAGCTAGCTAACTTTCTGTGCTGCTTCGTCAGGTTGTTCAATGATATATTGAGTCTAAAAATATGCAAGAACGTTAGCAAATTACCAAAATGTTAATGTACCTTCTCTGAGTTTTCGTGGTGGCAAGTTCTGCACAATCCTTCATACCCACAGACCGTTTCAATTGGTTACACTGGGCGCCAAATCTAGACTGCATTTTCTGGTAGGAGTCTTCTGCACGCGAGTTTGTCACGTCCGACCATCATAGACCTCTGGAGTCTAACTTGATTTCTCTAACTTGCTAACAAGTCGCAAGTTAGCTCTGGGGTAGCAAAAATCAAATTGTGCCGCCTTCACGTACCATTGATTATAATATCTACTCGAAGGTTGAAGACAAAAGTGCGTTCAGGAAAACGTCTGCCTCTCCGATTTCGTCGTCTCCCTGGCCTGCGCGAGAATTTAACAGGTGATCTCCTTGTATGGGCATAGATGGTAGCTTTTTTGTAGGCGAACTTCAGAGGTCTGTCAGAGCATCGTCATGTGTGGTGGTCACATCACATGGTTAGGCCTACTGTTTGCAAATGTGAACTTGAAAATATGTGCAATTAAAACAAATAAGCCAATGAAAATCATTTGAGAATTGTTGTACAACAGCTAGCGCTCTTACAGATCAGACTAATTTATAAAACAAATAGTTCTGGATGAGCATTACATTAGTTCACTTAGAGAGCTCTCTGATGGATAAGCCTGAGTAAAATATGAGATATATAAATTGAGCAAGTCTGAGTATTGTATAAGCCTTTGCTGAGATCTCTTTTGTAAATCAAAAAAGGACTAAACTGAGATGACTAGAATGAGAACGGTTCAAGCTTGTGAAGAGATCTCTTTTACAGAACTGATGGAGCCTAATCTGAGATTTACCAAAATGATCTGAAATGAGAATTGCATGAGTTTACAGAGAGCTCTCTGGTGGATCAGCCTGAGTAAAATATGAGATGTATAAATTAGACAACACTGAGCATTATTTAAAAAATGGATGAGATCTCATTTGTATATTAAAGGGAGTCTACACTGAGATAACTTAACTCTTTTGCTCCAGAGACAAACCTGAGAAGCGGGAGACAAAAGCAATAATCTCATTTTTATATCACTGTGATCTCATTATTGTCTAGGAGAAACAACTGAGAAAGAGAGGAGCTCTCATTTTAACATTTTCTTTCCTCTGGGCTAGCAGCACACTTTATATCTATCCCCATTTACCACTAAACATATACAACTCTTACAAAGTTTATCTGATCCCCCATTATCCACAAAACACACATGTGGGTTTGGCGGCCAATATGGACGCCCAGGGGTATGACATCAGTCACATGACTGTCACATGACACTACATCCAATATGGATGTCAAGGGGGGCGTGGCATTGTTTGACAACAGACACATGACTTTACATCCAATATGGCTGCCCAGGGGTTTGACACCAGTCACATGACTGTCACATGACTCACAAAACAATAACAAACAACACGTGGTGACAACCACATGGCTAATTTGCATAAAAAGGAGGCGTGGTTATGACGTGGTTTATGACATTTCAGGGGGCGGGGCTTATTTTTGACAGATAGTTCATGATAATATACTACTCCCAGACAAAAATGAATTCGACCTAGCCATAGATCTGCACTGGCTGCCAGCGCTTCGGAATAGCTATAACGCCATCCTATGGGGGCAACCCTTATCTGCTTTTGGAGCCTCTAAACACACTCAGAAAACCATTCCAAGACCTATGTAACATGAGTTGGTTCCTTACGAGACACCACCATGCTCGTTTAACTCAAATAACGTGGCGAAACAATATAAACTTTGTGTTTTTGCATGGAGTCACTCACCGCAGATTTCCCCATTGACATATGCAGCTATCGGCTAGTAAGGGCTTTCTGCAACCCTGAAAAGAGCCCTTTTTGAAAGGGGAGAAGGAAAGGAAGCCGTGAAACCTGCAGCTGCCAGCCTCTCCCCCCCCCCCCCCCCCCCCTCCCTCTCTCCTCTCCCCCCCCCCCTCCCCCCCCCTCTCCCCCCCCCCTCCTCTCCGGAAGCCGCGAAACCTGCAGCTGCCAGCCTCTCCCCCCCCCCCCCCCCTCTCTCCTCTCCCCCCCCCCCCCTCTCTCTCTCTCCCCCCCCCCCCTCCCTCTCTCTCTCTCTATCATCATATGCCCAAACTTTTACTGTAAGGACATTTTCAAAAGTATCTTGCCAGAATTATAACGAAACTCACTGAATATCCTAGTTTAATATTTATTCAAATTTCTTTCATCTATGGAAGCAATAAGTAATATGTACTAAGCAATAATGTCTAATCTCCAAATAAATATTGTGCACCTCCTTTGGTGTCCACTGCCGGAGTCTCCCCAGCCATCTGCACACCTGGAAGGCAAGTCTGGAGGCAGGTGAGGGTCAGCGTGCTGTGGAAGGCAAGTCTGGAGGCAGGTGAGGGTCAGCGTGCTGTGGAAGGCAAGTCTGGAGGCAGGTGAGGGTCAGCGTGCTGTGGAAGGCGGGTCTGGAGGCAGGTGAGGGTCAGCGTGCTGTGGAAGGTGGGGCTGGAGGCAGGTGAGGGTCAGCGTGCTGTGGAAGGCAAGTCTGGAGGCAGGTGAGGGTCAGCGTGCTGTGGAAGGCAAGTCTGGAGGCAGGTGAGGGTCAGCGTGCTGTGGAAGGCAAGTCTGGAGGCAGGTGAGGGTCAGCGTGCTGTGGAAGGCGGGTCTGGAGGCAGGTGAGGGTCAGCGTGCTGTGGAAGGCAAGTCTGGAGGCAGGTGAGGGTCAGCGTGCTGTGGAAGGCGGGTCTGGAGGCAGGTGAGGGTCAGCGTGCTGTGGAAGGCAAGTCTGGAGGCAGGTGAGGGTCAGCGTGCTGTGGAAGGCAAGTCTGGAGGCAGGTGAGGGTCAGCGTGCTGTGGAAGACCGCGCTTACCACCTCCACGGCTTTGCTCCTCCTGTCTGACCACACCCTAACACAGATCAGCACTCGGGCTACGTTGCTGGGCAGGAAGCAGATGACCAAAACCACCACCACCATAGCCAGGGAGGTGAGGGTCCACTCTAGTGCTGCTGTGGTGATCTAGATGTTATGGTGACTCAGACGAGTCAATGTTGCACCCGCATTTACCTGTCCAGGGCACTGAGCGTCAGGAAGGAGATGCTCACTTTAAGGGTACCAGGAAGAGGAAGACATGGCAGACGTCACCAAAGCTCCAGTCCATTCCAGAGAGGTAGTATAGCCAACACAGAATAGCCACCAGAGAGGTAGTATAGCCAACACAGAATAAAAAAAGGTAATTTGAATATAATGTATGTGTGTGTGTGTATGTATGTATGTATGTATGTATATATATATATATATATATGTATATATGTATGTGTGTATGTATGTATGTATGTATGTATGTATATATATATATATATGCATATGTATAATAAAAATGTGTGAGAGGCTAAAAGAAAATAGTATGGCACTGTTTGGCTTGGTAAATATTTTGGTTTGATATTACTTTAAATATCTCTATACTTTAACTATGGCTGGATACTGAAATTGTGTCTCTGAGATGTTTGAGCCTTTGTGAGGAGATGGAAAGGAATACAAAGGCAAAAGAACAGTATATCTGGGTAAGCTCATCATCTGTTCTGATAGGCTTTGATTCTATTTAGAAAAGGCAAAAGAACAGTATATCTGGGTAAGCTACATCATCTGTTCTGATAGGCTTTGATTCTATTTAGAAAAGGCAAAAGAACAGTATATCTGGGTAAGCTACATCATCTGTTCTGATAGGCTTTGATTCTATTTAGAAAAGGCAAAAGAACAGTATATCTGGGTAAGCTATATCATCTGTTCTGATAGGCTTTGATTCTATTTAGAAAAGGCAAAAGAACAGTATATCTGGGTAAGCTACATCATCTGTTCTGATAGGCTTTGATTCTATTTAGAAAAGGCAAAAGAACAGTATATCTGGGTAAGCTATATCATCTGTTCTGATAGGCTTTGATTTTATTTAGAAAAGGCAAAAGAACAGTATATCTGGGTAAGCTATATCATCTGTTCTGATAGGCTTTGATTCTATTTAGAAAAGGCAAAAGAACAGTATATCTGGGTAAGCTACATCATCTGTTCTGATAGGCTTTGATTCTATTTAGAAAAGGCAAAAGAACAGTATATCTGGGTAAGCTATATCATCTGTTCTGATAGGCTTTGATTCTATTTAGAAAAGGCAAAAGAACAGTATATCTGGGTAAGCTATATCATCTGTTCTGATAGGCTTTGATTCTATTTAGAAAAGGCAAAAGAACAGTATATCTGGGTAAGCTACATCATCTGTTCTGATAGGCTTTGATTCTATTTAGAAAAGGCAAAAGAACAGTATATCTGGGTAAGCTACATCATCTGTTCTGATAGGCTTTGATTCTATTTAGAAAAGGCAAAAGAACAGTATATCTGGGTAAGCTATATCATCTGTTCTGATAGGCTTTGATTCTATTTAGAAAAGGCAAAAGAACAGTATATCTGGGTAAGCTATATCATCTGTTCTGATAGGCTTTGATTCTATTTAGAAAAGGCAAAAGAACAGTATATCTGGGTAAGCTACATCATCTGTTCTGATAGGCTTTGATTCTATTTAGAAAAGGCAAAAGAACAGTATATCTGGGTAAGCTACATCATCTGTTCTGATAGGCTTTGATTCTATTTAGAAAAGGCAAAAGAACAGTATATCTGGGTAAGCTATATCATCTGTTCTGATAGGCTTTGATTCTATTTAGAAAAGGCAAAAGAACAGTATATCTGGGTAAGCTATATCATCTGTTCTGATAGGCTTTGATTCTATTTAGAAAAGGCAAAAGAACAGTATATCTGGGTAAGCTATATCATCTGTTCTGATAGGCTTTGATTCTATTTAGAAAAGGCAAAAGAACAGTATATCTGGGTAAGCTACATCATCTGTTCTGATAGGCTTTGATTCTATTTAGAAAAGGCAAAAGAACAGTATATCTGGGTAAGCTACATCATCTGTTCTGATAGGCTTTGATTCTATTTAGAAAAGGCAAAAGAACAGTATATCTGGGTAAGCTACATCATCTGTTCTGATAGGCTTTGATTCTATTTAGAAAAGGCAAAAGAACAGTATATCTGGGTAAGCTACATCATCTGTTCTGATAGGCTTTGATTCTATTTAGAAAAGGCAAAAGAACAGTATATCTGGGTAAGCTATATCATCTGTTCTGATAGGCTTTGATTCTATTTAGAAAAGGCAAAAGAACAGTATATCTGGGTAAGCTACATCATCTGTTCTGATAGGCTTTGATTCTATTTAGAAAAGGCAAAAGAACAGTATATCTGGGTAAGCTACATCATCTGTTCTGATAGGCTTTGATTCTATTTAGAAAAGGCAAAAGAACAGTATATCTGGGTAAGCTATATCATCTGTTCTGATAGGCTTTGATTTTATTTAGAAAAGGCAAAAGAACAGTATATCTGGGTAAGCTATATCATCTGTTCTGATAGGCTTTGATTCTATTTAGAAAAGGCAAAAGAACAGTATATCTGGGTAAGCTACATCATCTGTTCTGATAGGCTTTGATTCTATTTAGAAAAGGCAAAAGAACAGTATATCTGGGTAAGCTACATCATCTGTTCTGATAGGCTTTGATTCTATTTAGAAAAGGCAAAAGAACAGTATATCTGGGTAAGCTATATCATCTGTTCTGATAGGCTTTGATTCTATTTAGAAAAGGCAAAAGAACAGTATATCTGGGTAAGCTATATCATCTGTTCTGATAGGCTTTGATTCTATTTAGAAAAGGCAAAAGAACAGTATATCTGGGTAAGCTATATCATCTGTTCTGATAGGCTTTGATTCTATTTAGAAAAGGCAAAAGAACAGTATATCTGGGTAAGCTACATCATCTGTTCTGATAGGCTTTGATTCTATTTAGAAAAGGCAAAAGAACAGTATATCTGGGTAAGCTACATCATCTGTTCTGATAGGCTTTGATTCTATTTAGAAAAGGCAAAAGAACAGTATATCTGGGTAAGCTACATCATCTGTTCTGATAGGCTTTGATTCTATTTAGAAAAGGCAAAAGAACAGTATATCTGGGTAAGCTACATCATCTGTTCTGATAGGCTTTGATTCTATTTAGAAAAGGCAAAAGAACAGTATATCTGGGTAAGCTACATCATCTGTTCTGATAGGCTTTGATTCTATTTAGAAAAGGCAAAAGAACAGTATATCTGGGTAAGCTACATCATCTGTTCTGATAGGCTTTGATTCTATTTAGAAAAGGCAAAAGAACAGTATATCTGGGTAAGCTATATCATCTGTTCTGATAGGCTTTGATTCTATTTAGAAAAGGCAAAAGAACAGTATATCTGGGTAAGCTATATCATCTGTTCTGATAGGCTTTGATTCTATTTAGAAAAGGCAAAAGAACAGTATATCTGGGTAAGCTATATCATCTGTTCTGATAGGCTTTGATTCTATTTAGAAAAGGCAAAAGAACAGTATATCTGGGTAAGCTACATCATCTGTTCTGATAGGCTTTGATTCTATTTAGAAAAGGCAAAAGAACAGTATATCTGGGTAAGCTACATCATCTGTTCTGATAGGCTTTGATTCTATTTAGAAAAGGCAAAAGAACAGTATATCTGGGTAAGCTACATCATCTGTTCTGATAGGCTTTGATTCTATTTAGAAAAGGCAAAAGAACAGTATATCTGGGTAAGCTACATCATCTGTTCTGATAGGCTTTGATTCTATTTAGAAAAGGCAAAAGAACAGTATATCTGGGTAAGCTATATCATCTGTTCTGATAGGCTTTGATTCTATTTAGAAAAGGCAAAAGAACAGTATATCTGGGTAAGCTATATCATCTGTTCTGATAGGCTTTGATTTTATTTAGAAAAGGCAAAAGAACAGTATATCTGGGTAAGCTATATCATCTGTTCTGATAGGCTTTGATTCTATTTAGAAAAGGCAAAAGAACAGTATATCTGGGTAAGCTACATCATCTGTTCTGATAGGCTTTGATTCTATTTAGAAAAGGCAAAAGAACAGTATATCTGGGTAAGCTATATCATCTGTTCTGATAGGCTTTGATTCTATTTAGAAAAGGCAAAAGAACAGTATATCTGGGTAAGCTATATCATCTGTTCTGATAGGCTTTGATTTTATTTAGAAAAGGCAAAAGAACAGTATATCTGGGTAAGCTATATCATCTGTTCTGATAGGCTTTGATTCTATTTAGAAAAGGCAAAAGAACAGTATATCTGGGTAAGCTACATCATCTGTTCTGATAGGCTTTGATTCTATTTAGAAAAGGCAAAAGAACAGTATATCTGGGTAAGCTATATCATCTGTTCTGATAGGCTTTGATTCTATTTAGAAAAGGCAAAAGAACAGTATATCTGGGTAAGCTATATCATCTGTTCTGATAGGCTTTGATTCTATTTAGAAAAGGCAAAAGAACAGTATATCTGGGTAAGCTATATCATCTGTTCTGATAGGCTTTGATTCTATTTAGAAAAGGCAAAAGAACAGTATATCTGGGTAAGCTACATCATCTGTTCTGATAGGCTTTGATTCTATTTAGAAAAGGCAAAAGAACAGTATATCTGGGTAAGCTACATCATCTGTTCTGATAGGCTTTGATTCTATTTAGAAAAGGCAAAAGAACAGTATATCTGGGTAAGCTACATCATCTGTTCTGATAGGCTTTGATTCTATTTAGAAAAGGCAAAAGAACAGTATATCTGGGTAAGCTACATCATCTGTTCTGATAGGCTTTGATTCTATTTAGAAAAGGCAAAAGAACAGTATATCTGGGTAAGCTACATCATCTGTTCTGATAGGCTTTGATTCTATTTAGAAAAGGCAAAAGAACAGTATATCTGGGTAAGCTACATCATCTGTTCTGATAGGCTTTGATTCTATTTAGAAAAGGCAAAAGAACAGTATATCTGGGTAAGCTATATCATCTGTTCTGATAGGCTTTGATTCTATTTAGAAAAGGCAAAAGAACAGTATATCTGGGTAAGCTATATCATCTGTTCTGATAGGCTTTGATTCTATTTAGAAAAGGCAAAAGAACAGTATATCTGGGTAAGCTATATCATCTGTTCTGATAGGCTTTGATTCTATTTAGAAAAGGCAAAAGAACAGTATATCTGGGTAAGCTATATCATCTGTTCTGATAGGCTTTGATTCTATTTAGAAAAGGCAAAAGAACAGTATATCTGGGTAAGCTACATCATCTGTTCTGATAGGCTTTGATTCTATTTAGAAAAGGCAAAAGAACAGTATATCTGGGTAAGCTACATCATCTGTTCTGATAGGCTTTGATTCTATTTAGAAAAGGCAAAAGAACAGTATATCTGGGTAAGCTACATCATCTGTTCTGATAGGCTTTGATTCTATTTAGAAAAGGCAAAAGAACAGTATATCTGGGTAAGCTACATCATCTGTTCTGATAGGCTTTGATTCTATTTAGAAAAGGCAAAAGAACAGTATATCTGGGTAAGCTACATCATCTGTTCTGATAGGCTTTGATTCTATTTAGAAAAGGCAAAAGAACAGTATATCTGGGTAAGCTCATCATCTGTTCTGATAGGCTTTGATTCTATTTAGAAAAGGCAAAAGAACAGTATATCTGGGTAAGCTACATCATCTGTTCTGATAGGCTTTGATTCTATTTAGAAAAGGCAAAAGAACAGTATATCTGGGTAAGCTATATCATCTGTTCTGATAGGCTTTGATTCTATTTAGAAAAGGCAAAAGAACAGTATATCTGGGTAAGCTACATCATCTGTTCTGATAGGCTTTGATTCTATTTAGAAAAGGCAAAAGAACAGTATATCTGGGTAAGCTACATCATCTGTTCTGATAGGCTTTGATTCTATTTAGAAAAGGCAAAAGAACAGTATATCTGGGTAAGCTACATCATCTGTTCTGATAGGCTTTGATTCTATTTAGAAAAGGCAAAAGAACAGTATATCTGGGTAAGCTCATCATCTGTTCTGATAGGCTTTGATTCTATTTAGAAAAGGCAAAAGAACAGTATATCTGGGTAAGCTACATCATCTGTTCTGATAGGCTTTGATTCTATTTAGAAAAGGCAAAAGAACAGTATATCTGGGTAAGCTACATCATCTGTTCTGATAGGCTTTGATTCTATTTAGAAAAGGCAAAAGAACAGTATATCTGGGTAAGCTACATCATCTGTTCTGATAGGCTTTGATTCTATTTAGAAAAGGCAAAAGAACAGTATATCTGGGTAAGCTACATCATCTGTTCTGATAGGCTTTGATTCTATTTAGAAAAGGCAAAAGAACAGTATATCTGGGTAAGCTACATCATCTGTTCTGATAGGCTTTGATTCTATTTAGAAAAGGCAAAAGAACAGTATATCTGGGTAAGCTATATCATCTGTTCTGATAGGCTTTGATTTTATTTAGAAAAGGCAAAAGAACAGTATATCTGGGTAAGCTATATCATCTGTTCTGATAGGCTTTGATTTTATTTAGAAAAGGCAAAAGAACAGTATATCTGGGTAAGCTATATCATCTGTTCTGATAGGCTTTGATTTTATTTAGAAAAGGCAAAAGAACAGTATATCTGGGTAAGCTACATCATCTGTTCTGATAGGCTTTGATTTTATTTAGAAAAGGCAAAAGAACAGTATATCTGGGTAAGCTATATCATCTGTTCTGATAGGCTTTGATTCTATTTAGAAAAGGCAAAAGAACAGTATATCTGGGTAAGCTATATCATCTGTTCTGATAGGCTTTGATTCTATTTAGAAAAGGCAAAAGAACAGTATATCTGGGTAAGCTATATCATCTGTTCTGATAGGCTTTGATTCTATTTAGAAAAGGCAAAAGAACAGTATATCTGGGTAAGCTATATCATCTGTTCTGATAGGCTTTGATTCTATTTAGAAAAGGCAAAAGAACAGTATATCTGGGTAAGCTATATCATCTGTTCTGATAGGCTTTGATTCTATTTAGAAAAGGCAAAAGAACAGTATATCTGGGTAAGCTATATCATCTGTTCTGATAGGCTTTGATTCTATTTAGAAAAGGCAAAAGAACAGTATATCTGGGTAAGCTATATCATCTGTTCTGATAGGCTTTGATTCTATTTAGAAAAGGCAAAAGAACAGTATATCTGGGTAAGCTATATCATCTGTTCTGATAGGCTTTGATTCTATTTAGAAAAGGCAAAAGAACAGTATATCTGGGTAAGCTACATCATCTGTTCTGATAGGCTTTGATTCTATTTAGAAAAGGCAAAAGAACAGTATATCTGGGTAAGCTACATCATCTGTTCTGATAGGCTTTGATTTTATTTAGAAAAGGCAAAAGAACAGTATATCTGGGTAAGCTATATCATCTGTTCTGATAGGCTTTGATTTTATTTAGAAAAGGCAAAAGAACAGTATATCTGGGTAAGCTATATCATCTGTTCTGATAGGCTTTGATTTTATTTAGAAAAGGCAAAAGAACAGTATATCTGGGTAAGCTATATCATCTGTTCTGATAGGCTTTGATTCTATTTAGAAAAGGCAAAAGAACAGTATATCTGGGTAAGCTATATCATCTGTTCTGATAGGCTTTGATTTTATTTAGAAAAGGCAAAAGAACAGTATATCTGGGTAAGCTATATCATCTGTTCTGATAGGCTTTGATTCTATTTAGAAAAGGCAAAAGAACAGTATATCTGGGTAAGCTATATCATCTGTTCTGATAGGCTTTGATTTTATTTAGAAAAGGCAAAAGAACAGTATATCTGGGTAAGCTATATCATCTGTTCTGATAGGCTTTGATTCTATTTAGAAAAGGTTAAATCTGGGTAACTTGCAAAATTAGCCTAATTTGGTGACACTTTAAGGGGGGTGGGGGACCTATACACAAGCTGACACAATAGGGATATGCTGACAATGTTAGCTGCTACCCTGATCCCAAGGATATCTGCTACAACAATCACCACAAGTTACTGCCTTCCATGGAGGGGGTACAGATGGAACCTGATTTTTATACGTAAGTCCTTGTTTATTTGTTTATTTGTTTATTTGTTTATTTGTTTTGTCACAATCTTCCTTTTCCTTTTTTGCTCGATTATTAATGGCTTACTCACATTTACATGCACACTGGCACTTGCTCATCCTTCACTTCCTTACACACACACTTGCACACATACACACAGACACGTATATCAACACCACATTTTAGGGCCCTGTCTGTTATATACTAATAGTGTTAAACAAAGTACTTTGTGTTCCAATTCTAGCTTTTCATTGAGTAAAAAAATAGAAGACAGTGGTAAAAAGTATACTGTAGAGAAAACTGGAAATTGTATTTCAACATCTAAGCTATATCATGTATGATCTTAAAATAGTGTCACTAAATGTGAACGGACTACACAGTGTCATTAAGAGGAAGAAGATTTTGTTAGAAATGCAAAAGGAGAATGCAGACATAATCTACTTGCAGGAAACTCATTTGGAAGAAGAGGAACATGAGAAACTAAAGAAAATAACAAATAGTAAAGTATATTTTAGTACTTACAACACAAAGCAAAGGGGGGTAGCAATAATAATTAAAGGTCACATAGCCTTTGAAATGGAAGACTGCTTTACGGACAAAGAGGGACGTTATGTTTTAGTAGTGGGGAAAATAGAAGGGATAGAGTTCTCTTTTCTAAATGTATACTATCCCCCAGACATGGGTCTTGAATTCATGATCACATTAATAGATTTACTAGTTACAAAGACTAAGGGAATTGTAATTTTGGCAGGGGACTTAAACTTAGTTATGAATTCTAAACTAGACTCAACAAGCAACAGGCAACATAAAGCAGAAAAGAATGCTAGTTTATTGAGGAAAGCATGTTCAGAGTTGGGGCTTGTAGATGTTTGGAGAGAGCTCCATCTGAACAAAAAAGAATACACCTGCTACTCGGGAAGACACTCAGTTTACAATAGATTAGATTATTTTTTTATGTATAAAAACAATGTAACTTTAGTTAATTCATGTCAAATTAGCTCCATAAACATGTCAGATCATGCTGCCATTTCCCTGATATTGAAACTACACACTAATAAAGGTAAGTCTTTGTGGAAATTAAACAACTCACTTTTACAAGAACCAATATTCATAGAAAAAATTAAAAAGGAACTAAAACAATATGTGGAATTAAATGACACAAAGGATATAGACCCGATCATATTATGGGAAGGAGCAAAGGCAGTAATAAGAGGTATTATTATTTCTTACTCCTCATCAAGAAAAAAGGCAAGAGTTGCACTGGAGAAACGGCTAACTGAAGAAATTAAAATATTAGAGAATAGACACAGTATAACAGATAGTAAGAAGGACAGGTTGGAATTGAAAGAGAAGCGAGTAAAATTAGACAAATTACGTATGTTTGAGATGGAGAAGTTAATGCAGTTTACACAACAAGAAAGATATGATGGTGGGCCAAAGTCTCTGAAAATCTTAGCTTATAAACTGAAGAAACAACAGAAGAGGGCACATATAACACAACTAAATACAGATCAAACTGGAATGGTAACTGATAAGGATGGGATCGCGGAAGAATTTGCTAAATATTATGAAAAACTTTATAAATCAGAGACAAATGGAGATAAAGAATTTATGCAGACTTATTTAAAGAATCTTGAAATACCAAAAGTAACACAAACAAATAATCTTGAATTAATAAAGACAATTACAATTGAAGAGATAAATGAGCAAATACAAAGTTTAAAACAAGGAAAGTCTCCAGGAGATGATGGTTTTACAAACGAATTTTATAAAGCCTTTCAAGACCAAGTCAGCCCTCTACTTGTAAGAGCTTACAATTATGCATTAGCTACTGGAAAATGGGCACAAACGTGGACATCATCCATCATCACCTTGATACCTAAGGAAGGGAAAGACCTCACAAAATGTGCATCCTATAGGCCGATATCATTATTAAATACAGACCATAAAATAATTACATCAATTTTAGCTAATAGGTTAAAACATACTATTGCAGACATAATAAATACTGATCAGTGCGGTTTTATTCCAGGACGCCTCCTGACAGATAATGTAAGACGAACACTGAACATAATTGATTATGCGAATCAAAAAGAGAATGAAGAACTCCTTCTGATGACTTTAGATGCTGAAAAAGCTTTTGATTTAGTTAGTTGGCCTTTTATGTTTGCTGCAATGAGGAGCTTTGGATTAGATGATGAGTTCTGTCGATGGATAAAAGCAATGTACACCAGCCCTGTTTCTTTAGTAAAAACAAATGGTACACTATCAAGACGGTTCCCAATTCAAAGAGGTACAAGACAAGGAGACCCTCTCTCTCCACTCCTCTTTACTATCTACATTGAAGTTCTTGCAATAGCCATAAGACAAAATAAAAACATTACAGGGATAGCAATAGGGAAGGAAATACATAAATTAGCACTTTACGCAGATGACATAATACTTTACTTGACCTTGCCAGAAAATTCAATACAACATTTGATGGGAGTGATTGAAGAATATAGTAAAACCTCAGGTATAGAATAAATAAAAGTAAATGTGAAGCTTTAACTATTGGAATGCAAATGAATCAATGGTTAAAAGATAGCTATAACATTAAATGGGAAACAAAAAACATAAAATATTTAGGTATTTATATAAGTAATGATTTGAATGATTTATATAAAAACAACTATGCTTCTTTGGAATTAAAGATAAGACAAGACCTAAATAGGTGGAAATTAATTCCTGATGGAATATACAGTAGAGTTGAGACAATTAAGATGATGGTACTCCCACAATTACTTTTTTTATTTCAAGCACTACCAATCACACTCCCACCAACATTCTTCACTACATGGACTAAGATGATTGCAAATTTCATTTGGAATGATAAAAAACATAGAATCAACTTTAAGCTATTAACACAGCCAAAAGAGAAAGGAGGTTTAGGGATTCCACATATACAAAACTATTTTTTTGCGACACAAATGTTAACAATAATGAAATGGATGAGCAGTAGTACTGAAACAAGATGGATTCATATTGAGAAAGAGCTGACAAATGGAGTAATTGGAACTCTGCCTTTTCTAGGAAAAGAGACACAAAAACAATACATACAGTTTAGGAACAGCATGTTGGAGAGGATGTGGTGAAGGTAAGGCAAATCACACTCACATTTTTTTCTCATGTCCGGTAATAAGGTCCTTTTGGGAAGAGGTAGGAAGAGCTATTTCACACATCTTTGATTTAAAAGAACCCCTCACATTAGAAAACTTTTTAGGCATTGGCATAAAATCTAAGATTAAAACAAAGTACTGCAAACTTTCTAATATCCTGAGACTAACGGCACTTAAGCAACTCACAAGGCTATGGAAACAACCAAAACAACCTGTAATACTTACATGGTACAATACAATAGAAAAAGTTTTGGAAATGGAGAAAATGATATTAAAAACTAGAAACTGTTCAGAAATATCGAATAAAACGTATCCAGAACTTATACTTAACAAAATAAATAACTACTTTGAAAATATATGTGTATAACAGACCTGCCTCTACAATGACACTCATACAGGCGCACACTCATGCACACATTCATACACTTATATGCATACATACATACATGAACACAGGTAAGCCAATTCACTTATGTTTATTATTAAGTATGCTTGCAAAGCAGCACACTTACTGTTCTTCTTAAGTTTTATTATTATTATTTTTCCCGTCTCCCTAATTTTTTGTCAGCCCTAGCGCCTAGGCCCTTTGAGACAGAGACACCGTTCCAACTTTAAAACGTCCGGTCAGTACAGGTGTAAGTTGGTCGCGAAGATGACGTCAGGTGGGCGTGCCATTCGTCCGCCATATTGGATTGAACAGAAAGCGAAACTAAATTTTCACAGGTCACAAATTTGGTCTGAACGCCACGAAACTTGACGTACATTATCCTTGGACCAAGCCTCACAAATGTTAGTGGAAGGATTTTTGATTTTCGAAAGCGTTTGCCCGTCACAGCCAAACGAAATCGGCGGCGAAGCTCCGAAACTGGAAGTCGTCCATATCTCAGGAACACTGTCACATATCGATACCAAATTTTGTATATGAACTGGGGACTCCAGTGTGAGGGTGCATAGGTACAAAAAAAAAAAAAGAAATATTCCAAAAGTTTCCATCATTTGGCAAACCACCCACAGGTATTTGGTAACTCACACCATTCACCACAATGCATTCCATGAATGCACAATGTCTCAGAGCAGACACAATGTCCCCAGGCAGCCTTGCCCAATCATGAAATCCTTGTTCTGCCATGGGATAGTATGGACTTACTGAACTGAAATAGCAAGGAGAACAGTAGCTATATATAGCTTACATAATAGAGTTGTTTTCACATTGACGGTATTCAAATTAAATTTTTCATTATTGTTACATATCATGATGGGAGAGTATTATTAAAAATGTTACAAGTATGCAAATGCATATGTTTAAGGGCATTTAGGTTTTACTGGGTTGTTTTGTTGTAAAGACATGCAAGGCATTCTGGGCCGTAATGAACAGTGGTCGGCAGCACTCCATAGGCTACGTATTAATATGAATAGGTGTTTCTGTAAACCTAGGGATAATAAACAGCTATCTCTGTTACAAAAACGAGCTGGTAATCGCTCATTGAAGAGGGTACTATGATAAAAAGATTGTTTTCCTAAAAGCATGGAGTTGACGAAAGAATAAACAATCAATGTCACGTTAATGTTAAATAGCCTAGAACTATCTGAACGCTAGGTGGCAACGTTGTATTACATTTCACTAGTGTAGCCTACTTGAAATACGGTGTGAGATTCCCAAGTAAGGAAGGTGCAAATATTATGTAATTTATCATGGGAAATTATTGGAAATGTTATTTCTTGTTTATTCTAATTGCAAACCACACACATCCATTCGGAATCACACGTACACATTTAATACTGAACGACTATCATTTCGTTTATTTGATGTTGCCTTAGCAACACAGCCTTCAGAGCAAAGATTCTAGAACAGGGCGTCAGAGAGACACGTTTTGAGTTTGTGGCCAAGAACCTAAAATATCGGTTTCCATGTGCTGGATGGTGTGCGTCCTTTATGAAAGTAAGTGTTTTATACAGTTAACGTTACAGACATAATGAGTCATGTTGTAGTGGTCAACATAAATGTGCCCCTTCTGTTATTAGAATGCTAAGCGGAGAAGCATGCTAAGCAGAGATTTAGTATCATTAATTTCTTGTGTGGCTAGCTATAGGGAGGAGCATAGACATAATATACATAGACGCCGCATCGACCGCTGCTCCCTACTAGCGCTGACGAGATTTGGAGCCGCCATCTTGGACCGGTCATCCACTCCACTCAGTGTAATCTGTTTGGCCGGTGCAATGAGCTGTCAGCACACTTAATTAATCATATCTCACTGAATACCGAACAGATTTTCACGCGGTTTTTTTTGCTGCAAAGGTCATACATGTAGCTATGATACAGGCCACATTGTTCGAAAATACAAAATACAACCAATAGTACGGTAATGTTAAATCTTACTTGTGAAAAGTAAATCCCCCGAGTATGGTCCGCCGATTTGAGCAGGAACATGCTGCACAGTGCTGTCATCTTGTGTTTTCTGCTGCAACGCAATGAGGAGTATGACAGGTCCAAGATGGCGGCCGCATTTCTTGTTTCCAGCAGCCAATGCGGCGTCTATGTATATTATGTCTATGGGGAGGAGGAGATGTAGTGCTATGTTGCTAATTGGGATTTATGTTGTTTAGCTTAATGCCATGGTCATTTGATATGAGATGCTTGCACTCGTAACTTCGTCACGTGTAACTTTAGGACTGCTATTTTTTTTCCAGCATTGGCTGCTGGAAACAAGAAATGCGGCCGCCATCTTGGACCTGTCATACTCTTCACGAAGCACTTTAGCCCTAAAAGTAGCACCTACGTCTGTGACGGCTTAAAAGAAGTGGCAAGGACTCCTAACGCGATGTTTTGAAATGCGTCTACTATTGTCTACAGGAGCTTCCAATTGCGAGGGAACTTGCATTGTAGGCATAACTAAGGGATGCAATAACACCACCAACAACCAAAACTAGCCTACTCATTGTCAACATGTACATGAAATGTAACGTTTCATGTGGATCAAATTAAAATGTTTTCTTTGCAAACGTAAGCATAGGCATATGGTGACAGATTAATTTATTAATGCTGCTGTGTGAATCACGGTAAGCGCGAATGAAGTGGCCACTTCTTAATGGGACCCACTGTATGGAAGTGGGATAAGTAAAATAGAGATGTTTTAAATAAGATAAGGTTAATCAGAATTCTACTATATGCCCGCTTGACAACGGCAGAGATAGAACTGGCCTTTGGCCATAGCAACCATCCATTTAGAACGACTGGCCTTCATAGCAACCAAAGATCTGAGCTGTGTTGCAATGTGAGGCAAAGTATAGAAAGGTGATGAAACATACAGAGACAGGTCAAGAAATATAGTGCAATGTAGACAGTAGTATACAGTTGATTTACAGACGGTGGTTTAGAGTAATATGAAGTATTCCTTTATTCTGAGATAGGCTACATCAATAGGCTCTCAAAACAACCCCAGGCTCACAAAACAATCCCAAACAGACATACGGTCTTTATAGAGCAAATCCATATAGATTATTTGTCAAATAAACCAGTAAAACATAATTTGTGGGATGGAATATATAACATTCACACTCATAGCTCATATTTTTTTTTAAATAAATCAGTGAAAAAGTATCCTGACAAACAAGTAGCTTTTTAATGCCTTGGTCATATTTCATAATTTCAATTCCTCTGTAGGTTACCTGATAGCCCAGTTTGAGAGGCGCAAGACACGTGACATTATTTATTTTTGCAGCCAATCACTGCTGTCATTTTATTTTATTGATTTGATCTCAGTCATAGAAGCTAAATTTCGAAGGCAGGCCAAAGGTAAAATCCAACGAATCACATTCAACCCGCAAGCCAATAGTTGAATAGCCCTCTCCTAGAGCTTTTGGGATATTGCCACTGCTCCAACACTGAAAGGCACCGTTACAATGCCTGGATCAAGCCAGGTTCAGCATAGCGTATGCCACTGTCTGCTCACGTTGCTGACCGGACCAGGGCAAGCACACTTTCGCAGTTCCTGCCGGAAATGCAGTCTAGTTTAATTACTTATGTCTTGTATTTATGTCTTTGTCTTTGTCATTTGTTGGGGATGTTTGTTTTTGTTGTTGTGATGTTCCTCCTTTTTCTTTTTTTTTTCTTTTTTTTTTCTGTCAATGTAATGTCTGTCAATGATTGTCCGTCAATGTTATGTTTTTTGTGTTTTGTTTCTGTTGGTGATTGTTTATTTTTTGAAGGACAAAATATAAAAATGTTAAATAGTAGTGCAGTAGAAGACCTGACATAATGATTTGATTGTAAATGAAAGCACTACATTTAAATGAAGTAATAAAAAAAAAAACATGTTTACTCATTCTGCAAACACACCAAAGACATTTGAATAATTATAAATGTATATATCATAACTAGACACCTTAAAGACCATGCAAAAATATTTGTCCTATGTTTATTTTAACATACTTTAAAAACCTTTTATTTGGGAGCTGTGAGGCCGTCATCCTCTTCTCAAGGTGCAACCAGGAAGTAAACAGCTTTGGTCATGTGACAATTTACTCAAAACATTTGACACTGCACACATTTCATTGAAACACTCTATTGTTTCAATATTTACTGAAAGAGTATTGGGATATTCCCCAGTTACAGTTTTAGAGGCTTATAAGTACATTTTTTTTTCGGTCACAATTGTGAATGTGTAGTATCCATGCATTTTGAATGAGGACATTCTGAAATTGTTGCTTTATTTTGCAGTGCTTGCAGTTATGAAATGGAATTCTTTGACAGTTTTGAAGTTTCTCAGTCAATTTCATCATACATGAAAACTGTGGTGCTTCCTCATGAACAATGAGGTTTTTTTTACTCTTAGGTTAGAGCAATTAACCAATAATTGTAATAACCCAGATTTATTGATCATATCAGCCATGCAGAATTACATGGCAATCTTTGTCAATGACAAATGTGTTTTGGCCCTGATCTGCGTTGCATAGCCATAGACACACCCCTAAATGCACGGAAGTCTTTCCCAAGCACATGCCCCCAAGTACACCTCGCTGCAGCCTGCGGGAAGGCGAGGCTTGACATCAAGCCCCGCCCACATCCAACTCAGCCATGTTTTCTTTGCCTACGTCACTCCCCATACGCTTTGGCTTTACTTCCGACAGCACGGTAGCGAATTATATAGTATATTGTTTCATATTAGATGATAGAAACTGATGATGTAGGCTAAACACAAATTACATTTCATGCAACCACAGTGAATTTTTCATGTAGGCCTAGGCTAGTTACTGTAATTGGGTTCGTGTACTTTTTCGTTCATTTGATTTCCGGTTTTGAAACAATAACATGCACATTCAAAAAGATGGTCATTTTAAATATTGATGACAATGTGTTCAAACGTAAAACGAGCCATATTTCATTTCATTTAGCCCTCAAAAGTAGAATGGTGTGTTGTTTCATTATCATGGACTATCAGTTTAACAGCAAGAATTCTCCATTACAACCAAATGTCGGCTACAAAGGGGCGATTTTGCTTTATTAACAGGTGAACTAGAAGCATGCATTGTGTAACGTTAACCGGTCAGATCAAGCTAGACATATCCTCATCTCAAATATAGGCTACTGCCCAGCAAGCAGCTATTGGACCACCGGTAGATAGGCTACTTGTCAGCAACCCGCGATGGTAACGTTAGGCCACCGGCAGTCCACCGTATAAATGAATAAAGAAAAGGTGGTCAAAGCTGCGGCTCGTTAGCCCAGCGGACCGCGGTAGAACCGATGTGTAAAAACTCAGTGGGCCGCCGCCAGCCTCTTGCCATCTGGGTGGTTAACTTTGCTGGCTAGCTAGCCCGCTAGCTAGTTCCTATCTGACGAACGAGTAGTGTGACAATGGAAATGTTCGAGTTGTTGCACTGGTTTGAATCCACAGTTTACGTGTTGAATTACACAATAACACGTTTTTTGCAGTAAGTTGCTGGTTTGTAGAATGTAGCACTAGCAGCTCGCTCAGTCTCGTTGCGAGTTCTGGCTCTCTCTACTGACTGCCTCCCTCTCGCCGCCAGCAATTTTAAACTGTGTGACGTAATACAAAAAAACATGGCTGACTTGGATGTGGGCTGGGCTTGATGTCAGGCTGCAGCGAGATGCTCAGCACATGACTGCGCCAACAAGTTCAGAGGAAACGAAACTGAAAGTAACCTAGAGAGTGGATTCAGAGGTTCGCAGTGTTTATCGTACTCGGGAAGAATGGCAGGGGCGATATCAATTAACCAGGAGGACCTTTTTATCTGTCCGATTTGTTTGGATCTACTGAAGGATCCAGTGTCTCTTAACTGTGGACACAATTACTGCACGGGCTGCATTAAGGGCTGCTGGGATCAGGAAGATCAGAAGGGAGTTTACAGCTGCCCACAATGCAGACAGACTTTCACTCCAAGACCTGTTTTGAACAAAAATAGCGTTTTTGCCGAGCTTGTGGAACAGTTCAGGAAGACCAGAATTCAAGGTAGGCCTACTGCTTCTCCTCAGTGTTTTGCTGGACCTGGAGATGTGGAGTGTGACAGCTGCACCGGGAGAAAATTAAAAGCCGTCAAGTCCTGCCTAGTGTGTTTGTTGTCGTACTGTGAGACTCATCTCCAGCGCCATTATGAACTCTCAGGGAAAAGACACAACGTGGTTGATGTCACAGGTCAGCTACAGGACAATATCTGTGCTCAACACCAGAGGCTTCTGGAGGTATTTTGTCGCACAGATCAGAGTTGCGTCTGTGTGCTATGTCTGGTAGATGAACACAAAGGCCATGACACGGTCTCAGCTGCATCTGAGAGGACGGAGAAACAGGTAAGCACCGGGAGGGAGTTCAGCTGCGGATATTTTTATACTTATATAAAAACGCTCCACACCATTGACAATTTAACAAATATAATACATAATTCCTGCGAAACTGCATTTTTGATAGCCTATATTGGCCTATGTATTTAGTCCTTTCGTTTCCACAAAAATCACCAAAAGTCATAATTTAAGGGGTTATTTTTCAAATGTTTTTCCTTTGGAGACTGGGGGGGGGGGGGGTATTTTCTATCACAATAGAGCCCATCATTTTTAGTGGTAGTAGTTTGTTTTTTTAACACATCTCTATGTTCAGATTGGGACACACGCATTGCATCAAGTTATATTAGCGGTAAATTATGTTATTAAATGTTTCTTTCAGAAGCAGAGCTACACAGAATAGTGTGCCGAACTCTTAGTTATTACTGATCCCATCTGCTCCTTAGTGCCAAGTAAAGATGAACACAGTCGGGCTCATGATTGGACACGTGGTATCTCTCATCAGTCCCAATAAAGACACTATTTGCTCAGTGGTTTCCACAAATCCTGTAAACGAAGCGGGCATCTTTATGACATGTGAGGAATTAAATATATAGTGTAAGCACTATGTAGGAATGTGTTGTCTGGTATTGTCACTGTCATTTAGAAGGAGATGGAGGAGACAAAGAGGAAACTCCAGCAGAGACTCCAGAAGAGAGAGAAGGAGCTGCTGGAGCTGAGGAAGGCTGTGGAGACTCTCAAGGTGAGTACTGTATTTTTGTGGCCCGTTGGAGGAGACGGCTCGAGTAGACCTCATCCAGGCTTGGGAGTGGGGATCCAACGATCCACTGAGCCGTCTTGGTGACTTTGTTCAGTCGTCTCCTCTCTGCTGCAGTGCAGCTGGCGTACCACACTGTGCATCAAACAGTGAGGACACTCTCTATTGTGCAGTGGTAGAAGTTCCTCAGCAAAGGTGGAGGGAGTTTGCTTCTCCTCAGCGTTCTCAGGAAGAAGAGACGCTGCTGGGCTTTTTTGATGATGTGGTGTTCACAGTCCAGCTCACCATTAAGAATTTAGAGGCTGTTTAAGTTCTGATTTTAGTGGACAATTCGGTTGTAACATTTCAATAGCAATCACCAACACCACCCTAACTTATGGAGACGCCTTTTATAGTTACCGTATTGCACATCTGAAATCTCTCTGATTAAGACAAAAAAACATTTTGTTTTTCGCCAGTTAATGAACTTTTGAAAAGATATGCTTCCACTGGCTACACCAGACGAGAAAACTTTTTTTCTCTTACTGCGTGTGAGCAGCATGTATGTGCTCCGCTTCCGTTGTTGTTTAAAGATTAAAGCTCAAATTTAACCCAGCTACAATTTGTAAGGTACCGAACCCTGGAGGGGTCATTGGATATATCCAGAAAACGTGCACTCATTTTACTACATTGTGTGCTCATTTTACTAAATTGTGCACACATTTTACTAAGGTCGTGCGCACACAGGCACCGTGTTGGATAGCTAGAGCCTACGGGTTTTAGCTCACTTGCTAGTGTGCTCAACTCCCATTCCAAGGTGCTACAAGTTGAGGGTTCAAGTCAATATGCAGAGCTGAGCCGTGCGATCAACACAACGCAGGTCACACTCAGTCAGGGCTCTCACCCAGTCAGCCAAAGAGTAGTCTGCAAAACTGAGTCACTTTCCAGTTCCTCTGAGCCACACTGTGGGTAACAGGCTGTGTGGAGGAGCTGAGTGAGGGCTGCTTTAGATGGACCCTCCTCTTTGTGTGTCTCCTAACAGGGCTCTGCACAGACAGCAGTGGAGGACAGTGAGAGGATCTTCACTGAGATGATCCGCTCCATTGAGAGAAGGCGCTCTGAGGTGACAGAGCTGATCAGAGCTCAGGAGAAGGCTGAGATGAGTCGGGCTGAAGGACTCCTGAAGCAACTGGAGCAGGAGATTGCTGAGCTGAAGAGGAGAGATGCTGAGCTGGAGCAGCTTTCACACACAGACGATCACATCCATTTCCTCAAGGTAACTGTAGTGTAGATAGATTGTTAGCAAGTGTTTAATTTCCAAAGTCATAAAATCCTTGTTGGAATATACTAATTCAATTGACATACAGTATACAACATAAAGTGTCTGTTTTCAATTGAATGTTCTTGCATTCAGTGCCAAAACTCTGCAATATACAACCTTAGATGTGCATTAGATCAGGCGTCTTCAACATTTCTCAGACCAAGGACACCTTGCTTGATAGAAACCTTGTAGCACTTGTATGCAGGACAACTTATTTTACATGAGTAGACAGTAATGGCGACAATGCTAATCCATTAAAATAACAATTTTGGACAATTTTGGAGATCATATATTTATAGATCAGATATAATTATGTTTCTATCCATTAATCTCTCTCTCTCTCTCTCTCTCTCTCTCTCTCTCTCTTTCTTTTGTAGAATTTTCAGTCAGTCAGCCCTCAACCTCAGTCTAAAGACTTATTCAGCACCTCTGTCAGTCAAAGCTGGTCTGAGGCTGTGAAGAAATCTGTCTCCACACTGAAGGGGCAACTGGAGGATTTCTTCAAGCAGGAAGTCATGAAGATCTCTGCAGCAGGTTCGTTATATAGATATTCAGTAGAAAAGGAGAAAAGGTCACATAAAATAATGAAGTTTATACAAAGTGCAGTCTTTTATACTTTTCTGTTATAGGTTGTTATACGTTGCTAAAGGTATATGAGTTGTTCAGTCAAGCACTCTGAGAAACTATAAAAAGAATTGATTGAAGCCTGCTCCTATACCTGTGCATAGTGATATTCATGCCGTCATGTTGGTCAATGTGATGATTCATTAATCAGGCAAAGTGACAAATGCTTACTCGTGTTATGTGTGAACAGATATTTTGGTCATTCAATGTGTAATATACCAACTTAATTGACCCATTTGCTCTGCAGTTAGTTGGGTTAAGGAATTGATTCAAATGGTTACATTTCATTAGAATCATCATTTAGCTGACGCTCTCATCCAGAGACACTCACCCGCAGTGAATTAACTACAGGAACTGCTGAAGCAACTTGGGGTTAGGTGCACTGCTCAGAGGCACAATGATTGCAGCCCCTGGGATCAAACTCACAACCTTTAGGTGTTCCATTTGGAAGCCCATATCCCAAACCACTAGACCAGCGGCCCCCACATCTGAAGGTCTTCTGAACCTGCTCTTCCCATCCTGATGAAGATCAGTGATGCTTGGATGAGTGCATCTCCATCTTCACGTTAGTTCTAGTTTGGTTAGTTATAATGCATCTCTTCTTTCTCAGTGTCTGATGTCCAGGCTGTTTTTACTGAGCCAGTAACCAGAGAGGAGTTCTTAAAGTGTAAGTTGGTCTGGTCTACAAACACTGAGACAAACATGTACACACACAGTCATTCATTCAAGTGTTTGTGGAATTACACACACACACACACACACAGACACAAACATAGAAAACATAGAAATACACATAGTAAGATGCGCAAACCCACAAAGAAACACACATTAAATACACCCACACAAACATACACTGCCTTATCATAATCTGACATACACACTATCATAATCTCACATATACACTTTCATAATCTCATATACACAGTATCATAATCTCTCATACACACTATCATAATCTCATATATACAGTATCATAATCTCACATAAACACTATCATAATCTTACATACAGTATACACCACTATACTCACACACAAATACTACTATATTCCATTTACATGTTTGTATGAGAGAGTATGCTAGAGCATATAGTTGGGTATGTGAGAAAGTTTACTAGTGTGTGTGAGAGCATATAGTTGGGTATGTGAGAAAGTTTACTAGTGTGTGTGAGAGCATATGGTTGGGTATGTGAGAGAGTTTACTAGTGTGTGTGAGAGCATATAGTTGGGTATGTGAGAGAGTTTACTAGTGTGTGTAATGGTCCGTTCATGCCATCTGGGAATATCAGATTAGGTTGTTTTTCCAAATGTGAGTGTTCTTATGCTTTGCCGTCGGAATGTGTGAAAAACATGGATGCCACAACAAAGGTTCAAACATATGTTTACTAATCTTAAACAAACAACTGTATTCGCTTACAAATATGGTGTAAGACGCTTGTGAAATAAGGATATACAGCTCTCAAGTGACAAAAACAGCAAATTCCCAAGTTCACATTAAAACTGTTGGTAACACTTTCTTAACTCTATTAGTAACAGTTCTTAACACACTCATAGCAGCTGTCATAAACTTCACATAAAGCATTCATGACTGTTTCATGACACATGACTCAACATTCATACCAAACCGTTCATAAATGTGGAAGACAGAACGACGACAACTTGTCAAAATAAAAGTCCATCAATCGCAAAGCAGCATTGCCGTTTTTGTTCCAAACCTCTTACCTGACCATGTCACATCTGAGTCAATGGGCTAGTCCAGTGCAAAAAGACAGGTCAAGCAAATGGTCAAGCAAATAATTTTTGTTTCATAAAAATGTATTTGTTTTATGATTTAACCTTTGCAGAAAATTTCTCATCTTTTGCTACTGGGAATGTCCAACCATTCCAGGTTACACAAATACAAGTCAGCTAAATGCAGGCTAGTTTACCCCCCAGTGTTAAACTCTGAGATGATTGTAAGTGATTACAAATACTTCACAACTTGTAAAGTGACATTCGATGTAGACTTCATAAGATATTCATGAAATATTTACAAAAACGGCAATGCTGCTTTGTGATTGATGGACTTTTATTTTGACATGGTTCTGTCTTCCACATTCATGAAAGGTTTGGTATGAATGTTGAGTCATGTCTCATGAAACAGTCATGAATGCTTTATGTGCAGTTTATGACAACTGCTATGAATGTGTTATGAACTCACCCGTCAAGTAAAGTGTTACCAAACTGTTGGACATGAAAGTCCACATGGACTACAAACAAACTACAACGAGACGACAAAAGTGACGACGAGCCCCCAACTGGGCAGCTCAGGTAGCAACATCTTTCCCCAGTTTCCCACCTCTTATAGACCTCAACAGTCCCGCCCCTCCTCCGAGAGAGCTTAGTTTCCAGTAGTTTCTCATTCATTTCTCCAATCAACATCTGAGAAAATCTGTATATATAAAGAGTTTTAGATCATGCCTTAGGGTAACCAGCTATTTTCCCAGGTGATGTCCCATTGAGATATTCAAATCTCTTTTACAAGGGAGCCCTGGGGAAACAGATACACAAGTTACACAGAAACATTGATGACAAGACAGACTAATAAGGACAGAATAACATAGAAGAAAGACATGAGGACTAGACAGACCAAAAAAACAGCGACACAAGCCAGTGACACAACAAACAAAACAGATTTACAGTACATGTAAAAACAATATAAGAATCAAATAAAGGGGTCATTTGAAGCATGATTCCAGCTAGTAACGAGACGACAGGTGTCTCAAAACAAGGTTGATGCCCTATTACCTTTTGACCTCAATATGAGCATGTACAATCACTTAGATAGATAGATACTTTATTGATCCCCAGGGGAAATTCATAGTCAAATATTCTTAGTCATTCTTAGTCATTCTTTGTCATGTCATAGCTGGTTTTAAGTCTACCATGGACGGTTATGATTTTATGGCTTATACTCCAGTTGCCAATGGAGAAATTGTATTGTATTCTTACTTCCGGAATAGGCTGTGGGCGGGACTGTTGCGGTCTATTCCCACATGACGTGACGATGATGTTTTCACTGGGAATTGTTTTCCCCCCATGCACAAAGAGAGTTTGATTGAAACAAAAGGAGTTTAATTTCTCAGTTCCTGATTGGGTGATGAAGAAGAAGCAGGCCCGTCACTTCTCTCTTGCTAGCCAATTAAAATCAAGTAAGGGGAGGGACCTACAGTACACTGTCAACAATGGTAGTGGCCAATGGGGCAGGCGAACGTTCGGAGAGCGTAGACACTATGGGTGGCTCTGAGGCTAGGAGGAGACCACTTCCAGCTAGCATTCCATTCAACCCCATTCATTTTGGCGTCACTTTGACATCATATACAAATAAATGAAAATATAAAGCTCATAGGTTCTTAAAGTTAATCAAAATAAGGATTGCAAAGATTTGCAAAGTATTCAATGGAGCAGCTTCTCCTTGGGCTTCTGCGGTCGAAGACTGTAGCTTCCTGCTCCGGCCACACCCTCCAGGTAGCATCACCTACCTATATAGGTTGAAGGCCCAGAGGGAGATGACTCAGAAAGACAGTGGCATAAGTGATTTTGGGTCCTACACGTCCGGCCCCTAAATGTTTTAGGCTTAGCATAAAACAATTACTACTTTTAATATTAAAGGAGCCAATATACTGTTTATAAAGTATAAAGGAAGACATACATTACATACATGGTCGTTGACCAGGTCATTAATGTGGCTCTTCTAACAGGCAGAGTTTAGTAATTAGACATGGATGTGATCGCATGCTCTATGTACTTCCTTGCCTATACCTAATTGTACAGTGTCCTTGGGTACCTTAAAAGGCGCTTTTCTAAATTAAATTCATTATTATTATATTATTATTAGTAGTAATTGTACGCTTTAGGTAGCCCATCTTGGTTTTAAGTTTTACTGACCGGACCAATCCACTGGAATCAGGCTTTGTCTCCAGGATTCTTGGCAGAGGCCATGACGATCTAGGAGAGATAGGGTCAACAATCACCACGATGTCCCCAACGTTGATGTTTCCTCTCACCTTGGACCACTTCTGCCGTTCTTGCATTAGCGTCAGATATTCTTCTGTCCAGCGTCTCCAGAACAAGTCCGCCAAATACTGAACTTGTTTCCACCGGTGCCTGGTATACAAGTCGGCTTTGGAAAACTCACCAGGAAGGAGTACAGGTTGGGAGTTAAGTAGGAGAATGTGGTTCGGGGTAAAAGGGTTCCAAATCAAAAGGATCAGAGGATGTAGTGGTGATTGGGCGGTTGTTAAGGATGGCCTCAACCTCACAAAATAGTGTCTGAAGACCTTCGTCAGGTAGCATCACCTGCCTATAGAGGTTGAAGGCCCAGCCACTAGAGGGACATGACTCAGAAAGACAGGGACATCAGTGATTTTGGCTCCATACAGTACACACACAAATGCACATGCACACACACACACACACACACACACACACGCAAATGCACATGCACACACACACACACACACACATACACATGTACGCATAGAAATACACACAGTAAAATGCACAATCACACAAAGAAACATACATTAAATACACCCACACACAACACACACACACACACACACACACACACACACACACACACACACAGACACACAACCATACACAAACACACACACACACACACACACGCGCGCACACACACACACACACACACAGTGTAATGGCAAGTGTACTGTAGCCTCGTTGTAGCCGCCAGGTGAATAAGGCGAATGACACTAAGAAACATGCACGTGCACACACACACACACAGACACACACAGACACACACAGACACACACACACACACACACACACACACACACACACACACTGTGTAATACTCAAACACAAGTCTAAGTTCACCCTGTTCTCTCTTCTCCTCCATCAGACTCCTGTCACTTCACACTGGATCCCAACACAGCATACAGAAACCTCCATCTGTCTGAGGGGAACAGGAGGGTGGAGTGGAGAGCTGAGCTCCAGTCATATCCTGATCATCCAGAGAGATTTGATGGGAATCAGGTGCTGTGTAGAGAGGGTGTGTCTGGACGCTGCTACTGGGAGGTGGAGTGGAGTGGGAGGGTTGATATAGCAGTCTCATATAAAAGCATCAGCAGGAAAGGACGGGGTGATGAGTGTTTGTTTGGAGGTAATGATCAGTCCTGGAGTCTGGAACTCTCCAGCTACAGCTCCTCTTTCTATCACAATAATAAAGAGACTAAACTCCCTCTAGTGGCCAGATCCAGAATAGGAGTGTATGTGGATCACAGGGCAGGAACTCTGGCCTTCTACAGCATCTCTGACACAATGACCCTCCTGCACAGAGTCCAGACCACATTCACTCACTCACTCTACCCTGGGTTTTATATAGGCACTGGATCATCAGTGAAGCTGTTGTGACCCACACTGTATACAGCAGGACAGACATGTAAAGACCCCAGATACAGATAGATGCTGCTATCACATCCACACACACACACACGCAAACAAACACACACACACACACACAAACACACACACTCTGTATACAGCAGGATAGAAATGTAAAGACCCTAGATACAGATAGATGCTGACCAGATATTAGATCAGACATGTGTCTGATGGTGGGCAT
>NC_055964.1:31061997-31084497 GCF_018492685.1 Alosa sapidissima | reverse complement strand
GGCATTGGGCTCTATTTTGCACTCTAGCGCAATTGACTTTTAGTTTCAGAAAACAATTCCGCCACAGACCAGGAACCTCCTGGTCTAAAGTCAGTGGCGCAAATTCAGATGCTATTTTAAGGGCGCATGCATGGCCACAGGTCTGCAGGAATGAATGCTATGCACACCGATCTACAGACACCCTGTGCACAGATGGAAACATTCAAAGCCTTGATAATATTTGTCCGTTTCCTGGGTTTGTTCGTGCATTGGTCAACTAAAAATTTAGTAGCCTATATAGTACATCTACATGCAATATCTTTACAACAACAACGCCTAATTACGACCTATTAATTTGGACAACGTTTATACAGCCCTATAAAGGCTTAAGTTACCTTTAGTTTTGTTCCAATTTACCGTTGTGTATGGCTTTAAACATCGTGTGCGCTTTAACATCAGCCTATAAGCATTATTCCAGCTGCGCTAAGGTTTTGACAAGCACCACAATTTTGCCTACCTTGTTGTAGCCCATCTGAAATAACTCCCAAGCTTTGCTATGTTCCCTCCATCCTTTCTTGTTTTGTTGTTCTGTTTTAAAAAAGCGTTTTATATCCATGATGGCCTTGAAGTCTTGAGTTTGTGAATTCGCTTAAATATACTTATTATGTGCTGTTAACCAGCAACCATATACAGTTAAAGAAAGCAGCAAGTAGCCTTCGCTACAATTTCTGTAGTTGCTGCGTCCATTCATTGTTATTCTCTCTCCTGCTCAAACAAAAGTTGTGCGTGCATTAAGTTGATGATAGCGTGTTTACAAACTCTACTTTACATAAAATATTGTAAATAGCCTATTGTCATGCAGTTAATGGGATACTGTGCAGAGTTGGAAAGGTCAACTTGGAAACTGTTTCTGTTGCCTGATGATAGCTTACACCTGCAGGAGCGCTTGCTTGGGCGTCTGTGTTGCGCAATGCACTTTGCTCCTCTCATCTATACGACGCAGTTCCCATTTCTCCAAACCATACATAATTACAAGGAAAAATATTGCTACACGAGGGAAATCAGTGTGGTGTCTGATGTGAAAAAACAGGTATAAATCTAGCGAATACATTTCCACGAATCACGAATGTGTTGATGACATAAATTAGGAAATATTAGAGGACTTAATGAGACCTGATGTTGAACTGCATGCCGATGCCATTTAACCCAAATGCCCCAGCAGCAGCACGGGAGAGGAGAGCTTATCTGACAGATCTGCATTGTCTATAGTGAGGTAATATTAGATTAGATACATTGCAAAAGTATCACCATGCATTCATAACCTCGTGATTCAAGAGTGAGAGTGATCCCAAAACATCGGAAAGTGCATTTCTGTATTACATTTTGTCAAGAGGAAAAATCAATAGCAAACTGTTCCCAACTGACTATAGCGCTGTGAACCGTTCCAGGCTGCGCCTGGCAATTCCGCCATTATAATAGCAATCCGCCATGAAACAAGCGTGCCTGTTGTTAAAGGGAATGTGAGATGACGCTCTGATTGGTTTATTGCACGCCCAAACCACACCCATGATTAATGTAGCTACTTCAGACCACCCCATTTTAGATTTGCGTCGGGCGCAACAGTCATGATCCCGCCGGTAAAATAGAAACAGCCCCCAAGATCCACACACAAAGTCAATTGCGCTAAAGTGCAAGGGAGGTGTGTGAGGTATGGACATGTGATGGAGACCTATGAGAGTGTGTGTCTGAGGCGTGTGTGGTCAAATTAATTTGTGTGCCTTCGGAGTATGTGGCCAGATGAGTGTGTGTATGTGTGTGCGTGTGCGTGTGTGTGTGTGCATGTGTGTGTGTGTGTGTGTAAGGTATGGACATATGATGGAGACCTATGAGAGTGTGTGTCTGAGGCGTGTGTGGTCAAATTAATTTGTGTGCCTGCGGAGTATGTGGCCAGATGAGTGTGTGTATGTGTGTGTGTGTGTGCGTGTGTGTGTGTGTCTGCCTCCTCCCTGAGATTTTATTAAGCTCTATTTTGGCTGTGTGAGCATTTCTCCTTGCCATGTCTTTTCACAAACCCTCCCCACTCATTCTATCTGTCAGACTTCCCACTCCTCTGTGTGTGTGTGTGTGTGTGTGTGTGTGTGTGTGTGTGTGTGTGTGTGTGTGTGTGTTTGTGTGTGTGTGTGTGTGTGTGTTGAATGTCTCCTCCCAGTATGTGCGTGCGTGTGTGTGTGTGTGTGTGTGTGTGTGTGTGGCCGTGTGTGTGTGTGTGGCCGTGTGTGTGTGTGTGTCTGTGTGTGTGTGTATTGAATGTCTCCTCCCAGTGTGTGTGTGTGTGAGCGTGCGAGTGTGTGTTTGTGTGTGTCTGCGTGCGTGCATGCGTGCGTCCGAGTGTGTGTGTGTGTGGTATCAATGCCAGTCTGGATCAGCCTCATGTTTATCCCGTTTGTTTTGCTCTTTCCTCGGTGGATGGCGTCGGGGAAGAATGTCTGTCCCTTTGCATTTTCTCCTGCCGCTCGGAGGCCTGACAGTGTCTGTTGAGCGTGGAAATCAGGCCCGCGCTCTAATCGCTGCTGACACACTGTGCATTATTCACCAGCACACACACACACACATACACACACACGCATGCACACACACTGACATGCACACACACATACACTAGAGGCTGAGTGGGAGCTGACTCGCTGGAATACACACACACACACACACACACACACACTTAAATTCAGACACACACACACACACACACACTTCTTCTTTTAATTGATCTATTTGTCAGAATAAGATTGTGTTTTGTTTGTGAAAGCGTGGAGCGAATTGGTACTTCATAAAGGTAGGTCTGTGTATGTGTATGTGTATTGTATGTGTGTGTGGTGTGAGCCTCTGACCACCCACCTCTTTGAACTCCTGGATCTGGGCCTGCTCGAACATGGAGAAGACGTTGGAGTTGGCCCCCTCCGCTCTCCGCTTGGCCTTCTTTGGCGCCTGGAGGCAGGAAGGACCCGTCAGTCATCTGCGTGTTTCCCACACCATCACCATGACGCTGCTCTGGCCACCATGGCGCTACTCTGCCACAGACGTACCCAACTCCGCCACCATGACGCTACTCTGGCCACCATGGCGCTACTCTGCCACAGACGTACCCAACTCCGCCACCATGGCGCTACTCTGGCACAGACGTGCCCACCAACTCCGCCACCATGGCGCTACGCCGCCACAGACGTGCCCAACTTCGCCACCATGGCGCTACTCTTGCACAGACGTGGGCAACGCTGCCACCATGGTGCTACTCTGGCACAGACGTGGGCAACGCTGCCACCATGGTGCTACTCTGGCAGAGACGTGGGCAACTCTGCGGTCTAAATGTGCCGCGACACGGACAGACAAAAATAAAGCTATCCCCATCCCTATTCTGAATTATCTCCCAATAACAGCAGGATGCCAACGTAAGAGGGTCCTCTACATACACGACTCAATGCTCTTTTCGCAAAGCCTATTCTGAGTGCATGTTTAATTACATTATATGGTCTGTCAATCTCATTAAGTTCATTTCGAGCTTCATTAGGATCATTGTGGAAGACGACCTAAACTACGGTAAGTCGCACATGTTTTGCACTTAATAGTCACACCTCACACCAACATAACACACACACAAGCGTGTATGTGTGTGTACTGTATGTGTGTGTGTACTGCATGTGTGTATGTGTGTGTGTGTGTTTGTGTGCGTGTATGTGTGTGTGTACTGTATGTGTGTGTGTGTGAATTTGTACTGCATGTGTGTATGTGTGTGTGTGTGTGTGTGTGTGTGTGTGTGTGTGTGTGTGTATATGTGTGTGTGTACTGCATGTGTGTACGTATGTGTGTGTCTGTGTGTGTTTGTGTGCGTGTATGTGTGTGTACTGTATGTGTGTGTGTGTGTGTGTGAATTTGTATGCGTGTATGTGTGTGTGTGTACTGTATGTGTGTGTGTACTGTATGTGTGTGTGTGTGTGAATTTGTATGCGTGTATGTGTGTGTGTATGTTCTGGCGCAGGGGCATATTCCAGTGGAGATGTTTCCACACTCGGCAGGGGTTTATAATTAGCTTGGTGGCTCCTTTCTGGTCCTGAGCCCGAGCATCAGATATGGGATTATGTGTCTGGGCGGTGGGCTGACAGCTCTGGCTCCCAGCTCTGTTTGAGTGGTAATCCCGTCAAGGCGAGGATTACGCTCAACTATTTACATTAGCGCCGCCACTGCCGCCGCTGCCGAATCAGGCAAACAGGGGCTGGCAGCCGGCACTGTGCCATGACATCACACCGCACCCCCCCCCCCCCCCCCCCCCACACACACACACACACACACCCCTCAGATCCACATGGCTCCAGACAGCTGCTGTGGGATGCTCACTGTGGATTAGCCACCGACATTTGTGCCCGCCTGCACTGAGAGCTGAAGGTCACACGCTCCAGAACACCCAGACTGTTCCAAACGTCTATGTGGAATCTTCTGGAATCCCTGCAGAAGGTTCTGAAATCCATATAATGGAATGGTTTACGGAGAACTCTCCAACTCAAACAGTCTCTCTACAGAACTGAATCTCTAGAATCCAAAGTCATCAATTAATATCGTTTTTAGAGCATCCCTCAAGCATATTCCTCTGTAAACACAACCTCCTGTGGGTTATTCTAGATTTCTAGATACGCTCTCAGTTTAATTCAGGAGACTAAAGCTCATCCTGCTGTTACTGAGCGTTGTTACTGACTTGTGGCGTGAAAGCGTCATTAATATTAGCGTGACTTGCCTCGTGCTGTGTGCTGAGAACACAGTTTCTTATTCTCCGGAGCTATTTATCTCTCTGCCTGCCGCAGACACAAACAAACCAACAAAGCCCTCTGCAGACGTGCTCTTTATCAATCACTACGCATTGTTTCAGATTCCATTCAAGTGAACAAGCACAACACACATGCCATCACGGTAAGGTCGATACCATGACCAGAGAGACGAACCCCCTTCAACACGGCATACTTTATCAACCAGGAGCAGGGTCCAGATCTGAACCTGTATTGTGCACGTGCATCTGCCCAGTCTAAACGTCACTCCTGACAGCCCCTCTACAGTACATGAAGCCAGCCGCACGCCCACGCTGACCTGAGCTTTCCCCCCTTCCTTTATCAGCTTACATTTGTGGTGTAGCCAGGTAATATTAGAGCCGTGTGTGTGTGTGTGTGTAGTGTGACCGGGTCACCGTGCATAAGTATGGGCATCTGGGCACTCACCATGACTGAAGCTGGAGCGCTGTTGGGCACAGAGACTCAGAGATGCTGTGGGAGGCTGGCTGGACCTGAGTGACCACACGGAGGGCAATAAGACAGGCGGCATTATATACATACCCCATCTGCCCTGCAAACCCACCCCTCCACCCACCCACCCACTCCCCCGTGCTATGAATAGCCCCCTGTCTCTCCATCTCTAGGCAGGAGCACCTGTAGGGCATAGCCAAAGCTCCGCTTCAACCCTCTCTGGTATAGCATGGCCCCCAGGACTCTCCATGACCCACACTTCACCTCCAGGGCATTGTCACACGGAACCAGAACCCAAGCCCTAATGGGGTTCTAGAATGGCTGGCCAAGGTTCTGACTCCACAGCTGGGCACGGGACACTGTGGACAGTGGAATGGGACTGGGTCGTCCCCCTGAGAGCGGAGCAGGTGGGTTTTAGGCTACATGAAGGACAGACCCACTTGCTGCATTCTATCCCTGGACCTTATTGTGAGAGAGAGAGAGAGAGGGGGGGGGGGGGGCGAGAGAGAGAGAGAGGGGGGTGGGTGACAGAGAGAGAGATAGAAAGAGAGAGAAAGAGAGAGATGTTATGATAAGAGGCAGTCACAGACAGTTTGGTCACTACAGACCAGAGGAGGGTTAGAATATAGGAATGGATACACACATCCCTCAGTATCCCCTAGTGGCATCCCTCAGTATCCCCTAGTGGCATCGAGCCCATTGCTCTCTCCTACTGTACCACACACACTAATAAGTGGCTCTCATTGTGTTCAGGTACAATAGTGATCCGCTGATGATCTGATTATAGTGACTGCTACCAACCCAACTTCATTGAATAAAGGGTTTGAAAAATACATCCGGTGTGTGTGTGTGTGTGTGTGTGTGTGTGTGTGTATTACTGTAAAACATCAGGTAAATACAATATGTCTTGTAGCCTTTCACATCATTGCTTGAGTAAATGAGAATGTGCTATTGTATACATTGTGTTCCATACATTTTATAGGTGATACAGACTGTATTGAGAAAGAGGCTCTAATGATGTGTGTGTGTGTACTGTATGTGTGTGTGTGTGTGTGTCTGTGTGTAATATGTGTGTGTGTGTGTGTGTGTGTGTGTGTGTGTGTGTGTGTGTATGTGTGTGTGCGTGCGTGTGTGTGTGTGTGTGTGCGTGTGTGTGTGTGTGTGTGTGTGTTCACTGGTGCCTTTAAGAGCTCAAGGGAGAGGAGTCCCCTAGCAGGAGATAACCTTAGTGATAAGACAGCAGTGTCCTCCCGTAGGGCCAGTGAGGAGGAGAGGGAACAGAGCAGGACAGGAGGGGAGTGGATTGGGTTTCACTGACCAGCAGGACACAGATACACTCTCTTACAAGGTGTGTGTACACACACACAAATACACATACACAGATCCCCTCTCTCACAAGTTGCGCACACACACACACATTCTTACGCACACACACTCATACACACACACACACACATGCACACACACACACACATGAACACACACTTACACACATCCGGATCACTCTGTCCCACACCCCTCATGGGCTGTCCGGCCCAAAGCCCTGGATGGCCGTCCGTCCGGTGTCTGTTCCACCATTAGAAGTGATAAGTCCAGGATGAGAAGTTCGATCGATGGCAGATAAGACAGGCCTCCATCTTGTGTGTGTGTAAATGTGAGTGTATGTGTGTGTGTGTGTGTGTGTGTGTGTGTGTGTGTGTGTGTGTGTGTGTGTGTATGTGTAAGTGAGTGAGTGAATGTATATATGTATATGTGAGTATGTATGTACTGTATGTGTATGTATATGTGTGTATGTGCGTGTATGTGCATGTGTGTCTGTGTGTGTGTACTGTATATGTATACTGTATGTGTGTGTGTGTGTGCGCGTGTGTGTGTGCGCGTGTGCGTGCATGCGTGTCTGTGTGTATGTGTTTGTGTCTGTATATGTGTGTGTGTGTGTGTGTGTGTGTGTGTGTGTGTGTATCTATATATCATGTGTTTGACTGTGGGTGTGTATATCTGTATGTGTTTGACCATGGGTGTGTATATCTGTGTGTGTGTGTGTGTGTGTGTGTGTGTGTGTGTGTATCTGTATATCATGTGTTTGACCGTGGGTGTGTATATCTGTGTGTGTGTGTGTGTGTGTGTGTGTGTGTGTGTGTGTGTGTGTGTATCTGTATATCTGTATGTGTTTGACCGTGGGTGTGTATATCTGTGTGTGTGTGTGTGTGTGTGTGTGTGTGTGTGTGTGTGTGTATCTGTATATCATGTGTTTGACCGTGGGTGTGTATATCTGTATGTGTTTGACCATGGGTGTGTGCTGTAGAGCACAAGGCTCATCCGGCGTCTTTGCTCAGGACGAATTACAGTGTGACAAAGACAGCAGGGCTCCCGATGATGTCAGCGTGATGAGCGTACCGCAGGATTAGCATGTTTATAACAGGGACAGGCCATTGTCCACTAACTCATTAGCGCGCTAAAACAGACCCCAGATCAAGCACCACACTAATGGGAAACCCTGTGTGCTTCACGGCCGTTATTAGCTGCTATATGGTAAGTGCACTGTTTACTTAGTAAAACACTCAGCAGCCAGCAGTAATGGTGTAATGGGTTGTATTTATGTGTACTAGGGTTATGGTTGGGTTAGCATCACAAGTACATGTATAAGTGTCTTCCTATGTGGGGCAGCCGTGTCCTACTGGTTAGGGCTTCGGACTTGTAACTGGAGGGTTACCTGTTTGAACCCCAACCAGTAGGCACGGCTGAAGTGCCCTTGAGCAAGCGCAGAGCGCCGCTGTTGTTGCAGGCAGCTCACTGCGCCGGGATTAGTGTGTGCTTCACCTCACTGTGTGTTCACTGTGTGCTGAATGTGTTTTACTAATTCACGGATTGGGATAAATGCAGAGACCAAATTTCCCTCACAGGATCAAAAGAGTATATACTTACGTATACTTATACTTATTATATATTATTTACAGACCCTTTCAAGAGAGTTCCATTATCAGCATCATAGTTGTTCCACAAGGCTTCCGTTTTAACATTCCATATGTTATCTTAATGCAGAGGAAGTAGATTGGGAACCAAATAGAACATTTAAACATTGTTTTTGTTTACCTTGTTGAAAGGGTGTATACTTATACTTATTATTGTATTTACATGCTGTGTTATTACACTGTGTAGTGACAATGTAATGATCGACTCCAGTCCAGTCCAGTCCAAACCAATCCGAGTGTATTTTTAGACTACACTAAAATGTATAGTCCAGTCCAAACCAATCCGAGTGTATTTTTAGACTACACTAAAATGTATAGTCCAGTCCAAACCAATCCGAGTGTATTTTTAGACTACTCCAGAGGCACACAAACACTGACAGACAATGCAATCATTTCAGGCTGTAGGCATCATACAGTCGAGCTCATCTCACTGTTTTTGGGTGAAAGCTGATCACAGATTTAAACTTCCTTTGTTATCCACCTGGTGGCGCTCAGAGGCTGTGCAGCATCTCACAGATCTCCGAGATAGAGCCAGCTCCTGCACCTGACCAACACCAGATTAGTCCTGGGAGTGTTGGAATAGAAGAGGAAAAGATTCAGATTAAAAGATGTTTGAAAATAATACTGACAGTGATATCAACCTGTGCATCTGGACATCACCTGAGAAAACGTTCCACTTCAGAAACAACATCTAGTCAGTGGTAGAACAGGAGGCAGTGCACATTACCCGAGTATTAATGTTCCACTTCAGAAACAGCATCTAGACTGTGGTAGAACTGGGGGCAACGTAAATTACCTGTGTTTTAACATTCCGCGTCAGAAACGTCTGTGGTAGAACTGGGGGCAGCGTACATAGATAGATAGATAGATAGATAGATAGATAGATAGATAGATAGATAGATACTTTATTGATCCCTAAGGGGAAATTCAAGGTTCTGTGGTAGAACTGGGGGCAGTGTTGGCTGGAGCCGGAGCTCGAACATGTTTCTGACCTATGGCTTAGGATGATGCGCATCTGACCTATGGGTTATCAAGGGAGAGACAGCATGACTTCACCTAAAGATCCATCAGCTGCTCTAACTAGACAATGAAATAGCTAGGCTTTAAGTATCCTTCCAGGCTGACGGGAGATGGCGTCGGTCATCCCATCTCACGTTGGACTACACTGAATCAGACTCTAATAATTGGCAACCTATCTGGAGCAGATAGCTACTGACGCAGCCATGCAGAACAGTGAAATGCTGCAAAGTCATAATGTTATATCTCTAAATCTCTCTTATCTCTAAATACACATAGTCACACACAGATATACACAGGGACAGTACAGATATCATATAGAGTCATTACATCGAATCTTACTTTTAGTGTCAAAGTGACCCACTAGAGAGAAATGCAGAACACTAAACCACATATTGGAATATTGGGCATAATGCAGAACATTAAACCACATATTAGAATATTGGACATAATGCTCTATTCCACTTTCTCTCAGACTGAAACAGAGTTGGGGACTACGCCTTTAAGAGGCCCGCGTCCTGTCACCGGTGTCACCGCCTCTAAACTGACCATGGTACCGAACAGAAGACGAGTGCAGTGAACAAGGACACTCATCAGTCACAACGCCCAACATAGCGCATGGATAAGCATTGTGTGAGCTGTTTGAAAAGAGGGATCAACACTGTATTGTAAACACTGTGTTTTTATATTGAAGGAAATGATATGAAAGCATAACACAGTCTCACCCTGGCTCTAATTTAAATTTCAAATTTGCCAAAGAGTCTTTGCCAAATAAGATCGGTTATTACTTTCTTATTAGACCTATGCATGTAGTTTTCCCCTCAAGCCATAAATAAAATGCAATAAAAATGAAACTTTTAATAATCACGTTTTTTCTCCCCTGGGGGTTTTGCCTGGCTTGAAAACATCATATTCGCTTCTGACAGTAATGCGCTGTAATTACCTTAAAGATGAATGACTTGCCTGTTTTCAGACTTATTGTTCGCGTACCTCCATTTATGATATCCCTCCCCAAATGAAACTTCATCTCGGTGTCTGAGGTTAATATCTGCAATAATCCCATGATGAGCGGAAACAGGAAAACAAAACCCTCCTGGAATTTCTCAAAATTCACATTCCTTTGAAGAGCTCTTGTTTTAACATCATGGAGTGTGTTGAGTCTGGCTTTTCTGGTGTGGGGGCCGTTGAGGGTGACATCATGTTCAGATCCCAGGCCATTGTTTGTTTACATCACTGTTTATAAGCAGCTAGCGCACGGTATTAGCTCCTCTTACGGACCCTATAGCCATACCGGGCCTCTGGCCCCGCGTGACCTTCCTCAGACAGAGGGACTACATTGATCAGTTTGAACAGGTGATTTTACATTGTTGTAATGCGTTGCAGTAACTATTCTTTGCCACAAGAGGGGGCAGGACGGGAGGAAGACATCTCCAAGAACAAAAGAAAAGCCTTCAGGTTATTTCAGGGTAGAAATAGTCAGTTGATGAATGATAACGAGAGAAGTTCAGCGCCGTGCTACACGCCAAATATATCTGCATTCATGTTCTAGTTCAATCGCTGTACGTGCAGAAAGACGTCCGTTTGAAGACCAATGTTCCACTACTGAATAAAGATGACATTGCACTGCAGTACCCATTCTTACCAGTTTGACCCTAGAAAATCACCGCACATTTCCCTTAGCTATCTATATATAAAATATGTTACATCCCCAAGACACCCAAAGCTAAACAAAACTAGTTTCAGAAGTAGGACAGTCCCTCATCAGTAGCCTATATGACCAATTCTCTAATCTCCTGAATTTATTTCACTATAGGCAACATAGCCTAATGTAGGCCTATCACATGGACAAATGACTTGGTTTGGGCTCTGATTAAGGTCTGACTGACTGAAACGTCAGTTTATTAATAGATCGGTTGCACCGCGGAGCGAGCAGTGACTTGGTTTGGGCTCTGATTAAGGTCTGACTGACTGAAACGTCAGTTTATTAATAAATCGGTTGCACCGCGGAGCAAGCAGTGTTGCGCTTTTCTTTTCTCATTCTCTTCAGTTATTGCGAAATAGCTGCACCTGCAGTAGAACCTATCAAGGTGTGCAGGCTCCTCTCTACCTGAAATAATGTTGGTGACCAGAAAGACAAAACGGTAAAAATGAACTGTACCCTATAGTACTGTACTATGTGAGTACAATTCGTATATATTGTTAAACTAAGTAGGCCTAATTAAGATATGATAGTGATCATATTTTCCAACAAACTGCTCACTATTTAATAGCCTACAATATACTAGGACGACACCCCTTATATTAGTGTGGACTATTATTTAAAACGTGTCTTTCATCTGAGCATAGAGACAGACGAGAAGCCTACCATAAGAACTATTCTTCCGACATTGGGCTAGAATTAGCCTATACCTGGACCAGGTGGCTTTGGAGCGTGGGCTTAATATATAACTTAACAAATCTGAAATCAATCAAGGGAAGATATCACTTCCAAAGTCAAAGCTTACTTATTATCTATTTGAATAATATCAAATAGGGTGTGCCATGTTCTTCTTCTTCTTTTTACATGTGCACCCTGTCACTGAGTAAGCGTGCATATGTATTTCTACACCTGCGCCCCAAATCATATCCGCAAGCACTATCAAGAAGTTGACAAATTTATTCAGCAGAATTGCGTATAGTTTAAAAGGAGAATCCGTATCACATAGGCTAGCCTAGTCAACATATGGAGAATAATAGTGAGGTGGTTAAACTTTATCTGAAGGACCACATTCTTAAATGAAAACAACTCTGTTGGTTGAACTGTTTAATTTGTAAAGTATGCAAATTCGTCCGTGAGTAAACCACTGCGAATAGCCTACTCTGGTTAATTATTCTGTTGTTCTCCTTCCCGTTTCCAGACGATATTGATCAACCCGTTACGTCAGTATTGATAACTTTACCAAACCAAAATCAAGTGCGATTGCTCAGTTAATCTCTAGTCCAGCTCAAATGCATGGATATTCATGTACTTCTAAAAAAACAGCCGGATTACTATAGGCAAAAACCGCGTCGTTTCCAAATACATATCCGCGTTAAGTTTGGGGGACTCTTTATTTTCATAAGATTTTTTTTTCATGTGAGGCGGGAGAGCGTCAACGCTGTTTAACGAGGGGAATCCAGCCCGTATATTTATTGTAGCCGCTGAAAAAAATCTCTTCAATATCCCCCAAGATGGCCGCCGATGTGGGATCGATGTTTCAATATTGGAAGAAATTTGATCTACGGCGGCTTCAGGTTAGTGTTCTCCTTTACCTTTCTTCTGTATATGATAACGCACATAGTATTGTATGTAATCGTGTTGACAAATATGTTTTTGGTGACTTTTTGGTACTGAAACAGGCGGTGTTGCATTGATAGTTATTAGAAATTGATCCTCTTCTGCCTTTGTTCAGTTCAATCATTGATCAGTGGTGGAGCGACCGGAGCAGCACAGGCGCTCTGTGTTCGCCGCGCTTCAGTCGGGACCCGCCAAGCCATGAGGCTTATTTTAATGCATTATAAGACGTTTTTCGCCACTTTTGGGGGGGAGGTTGATAGAAAATGGAAACTTTTAATGCCTTCCTGAATCAGGGGCTTTGGACTTAACTTTTTGCCAGCGTAATGTTTTATTCCATTCCCGACATGATGACGCGTGATTTGAGAGCAAGTGCGGTTTGTACGTGATGCATTCTGGATATGTTGCCATATTTACTTGTTATGTTTGAAACGGACATTGTTATCGGAATGGTTGATAAGATTATTCTGAGCACTTTTATCTCTTGCGTTATTTAGAAAATAGACCACGTTTGAAAGTTCGTATGCAGCCTATGTCGGTAGGCTAGCCTAGTCCACGTATTCGTATTTTTGTAATTCAACCTAAATGAGATTATTTGGAGATATTGTCGTTGATGGTATTATAGCCTGCGCAATAGTAAAGACAGGAGTACGCTTTCTTTAAGGTTTGTGCGAAGCTACTTAGCCTACATGTCGGTTGTAATAGTCATTAGGGCTACTCAACATCTGTCGTGATCTTGAACCTGATCTTGACTAATTACATCCACCATGGTCAGGTTTGCTATTGAGTATATTTTTTAGATATATGCTAGAATGTATTAAAATGCAGTTAGAGAAATCCTTTACGCAAAAGGCTAATCTATGATTACCTTTGCCAATGCAAAATTGTGGTAGGCTACTTTGGCAAATAAGAAATAAATGGATTAACTTTGTGTTTTGGCACACAGAGTACCTCTCTATTCTGCTGAAAATGTAGACTAAATATTGATTTATTAACAGTGTTCTCTCAGTGAAACAATAACGGTAATCTTTGCCGTGCATCACTTTTCTCAATACCAATGCCTTTACTATTCTCAACTACTGCCATTGCCCCCGCGTTTATCGCTGTGTGGCACCTTGCAAAACACAAACGGGTTTGTTTAGCCTCCCCCGTCTCTGCTCCAGCCGCATTGTGAGCAGTTCTCGGGCAAGGACTGTGTAATTGCATTCCCTGCTAATGTTTGTAAATCAGGGCCGGCCGGCGCAAGGGCACAGTCTCAGCCGTATGATTGATGTTCTGTAACATGAGAAATGACAAGAGCATGCCAAGCCACGTCCCGCGGAAAAAGGCTACCGAGGAGGAATCAGATCTGTTCAGGGCTGTGTGTGTGTGTGTGTGTGTGTGGCCGATTGTTATTCAAGCCTCCGAACGCCTTGCTTCTCTTGTAGCCTAGTCTCGGATGCATCCGTCGCTGAGGGGAGAGCACTGCCGGCTTCATTCACATTTCCGCCGAAATGAAATAGAAAGAGACAGCCAGCGTCCTCGTTACGGCGTCGTTACGTTGACGTTATCAGGGGTCGCATCCGTCAGCTGCCGATAAAACATTAACAGTTATGTCATAACAACTCCTCTCTAACTGTCCACCCTAACCGGAGAGAAAAGCATAAATAACATTAAATAACAGCTGTGTTAGAGCTATGTAATACAATAATGAAAAAGCTCGGAATATGGCATTTGTGAGTCTGGTTCTGGACATTACATTATTATTACGGGTAGGCCTAGATTAGCCTATGTTTTTATGTTTTTTTTCCTTCTGCACAAACTACAGCACAACAGCTGGGAAATTGGAAGAAGACAAATCTGCAGTGTCTTTATTTGAGAATAAATCAAAGCAAAAATAATGATTGTTTCAGAGTTGTTGTTGTGTAGGTGTTCTGGCAGTCAGTGAGCACTGCTGTTTCATGTATGGAATGGAAAGTCTTCAAATACAGTGAGCCCCTTTGGACATGACTCTTACATAGCGTTGATTGATTCGATGCTGTCGCATGTTTTTCTCTTTGTTGTTAAAACAAAACAAAAAAACAGAATCAGCAACACCTTTTTTTTTGCCTGTGATGATGCCTCTCCTGGGCAGCAGCTGCAAGCGCAGTCCAATAAACAAGCAAGCAAGCCCAAGATGAGTTGAGCTCGCCTCTCGGCCCTCAGAAATCCTTCATAAATCACCTGCTACTGTTGAGGGACGGGCGCCCCCCCCCCCCTCCACAGTCCTGCGTCTCCTGGATTTGTGTTTTGTCTTAATAAATGCCAAATGGTTATCAATACCCAGCACACTGCCAACCTTAGCACGACGGACGGAAACCTGCGCCTGCATTTAGTGCCTCAGTTAATTCAAATTAAGTTAATTTAGGGGTATTCTGCACCGTATTAATAAATTGGCATTTGGATGAATTTCTCAGCGGTGAAGCTATCGTTTCACTGATGGCTACCTGCTGTCATGTGATTAGAAATGCACGGAGGAGATTCTGCCTTTTAGTACAGTACATGTTTTTATATGCTTTCCATGTTAAAATGTTTACCCTCATGTTCAGTTCCTTTGATATATATTCTTTTGAGGCCAAATTTGTATGTATTCCGAGTGATTTACTCGAGCGTAGTTTGCAGTGTCTTACATAAGAAAGCAGATGCTTTTTCTGTGTCTGGTGTACAGTATTCAAATTTCCATCACCTTGTGAGATCCGACAGACCTTTGCACAGGTCTCCCAGGTGGTCGGTTAAATGTTAAATGGAAGCGAAAAGTGCCCTTGCATTCTCCAGGTGTCACATTTAAGTATCGTAATGAGCGGGTAATTGTTTTGACTGCATTTTTATCCAGAGCCATTAGGAATATTCATTGAATTTTGCATACTGCCCGCAACCTCCCTTTTTTGTTAATGTATGCCCTTTGGAATTACCCAAGACCGGCTAATTACTATAAAAGCCTCTGTTCTGTCTGTCACTCGCAGTCAGATTTATGCCTGTCACACCCGCACTGCTGTGGGCATCTGAATAGCAGGCACGCACACACACTCAAACACACACTCACACACTCAAACACACACTCACACACATGCACGCAAGCACACATGCACACACATGCACGCATACACACACATACTAACTCACTCACACACACACACACACACACACACACACACACACACACATATATACTGACTCACTCACACACACACACACACACTCACTCACATCCACAAGAACTCACAAGAAATTGACAATAAAGCTAACTTTGACTTTGATCCACACAAATGCCCATACACCTCACTCATACTCACAGAAATTCTTTCTCACTATCGCAATCACACACTCTGTCTCTCTTTCACAGAAACACATACACAAACACACACACACTCACAATTTGTCTCTCTTTCACAGAAACACATACACACACACACACACACATACACACACACACAAACACACACACACTCACAATTTGTCTCTCTTTCACAGAAACACATACACACACACACATACACACACACTGTCTCTCTTTCACAGAAATGCACACATAGGCACACACGCCACCACACACACTCACACACACACACACACACACACACACACACACACACACTGTGGGTAATATTAGTGAAAAGATTTGTGGCACATTGGTCCAAAGCGGTGATGCTTTCTGTGTTGAGGCTTTGGCCCGAGTTTGTGCAGAGGCTGAATAAATGGAGACAGCAGTGACCTCTAGGGGGCGGCTCCTGCAACGCTGCCGGACAGATCAGGCATGGAGCCGCGCCGCGCCGCGCCGCGCCGCACAGTACAGCACCGCGTCCAGCTGGGAGCCTTGTAAACAAGCCTGCTTATTAAAAAACGGATTCACTGGATACATCACATAGCACAGCACACACACTCTCGCTCATACAGTACACACACACACACACACACACACACACACACACACACACACTCTCGCTCACACACACGATGGCAGAGGATCATTCCTCGTGGGCAGGAAGTGCTGTGTGTGAAGGGACATAGGAGAGGAGAGGAGAGCTAGCCCGCCTGTGCTAGACCCAGTCTGTGAGGGGAAGTGGGATAGCTGAAACACCCCCCCCTTTCTCTCCCTCTCTCTCTCTCCCTCTCTCTCTCCCTCCCCCTTTCTTCTCTCTCTCTCTCTCTCTCTCTTTCTCCCACGTCTCATGTCTTCATGCTACAGTGTGTGTGTGTTGTGTGTGCGTGCGTGCATGCGTGTGTCCGTGTGTATGTGCATGTGTGTGTCTGTGCGTGTGTGTGTTGTGTGTGCATGTGTGTGCGTGTGTGTCTATGTGCATGTGTGTGTGTGTGTGTGTGGTGGTGGGGTCAGTCTCCCGTGGGCTAGTGATGTTGCATGTGAACTTGTGCGGCTGGTGACCTATGGATTAGTCGAGCCTCAGGCTGAGAGGCGCCCCTCCCCTAACGACCTCTGCCCCTGGTGACCCCCCCTCCCACCCCCTAACACACACCCCCTCTGCATGTATAAGCTGGACAGGGTCGCGAAAGGCGATAGGGGATGTGTGTGTGTTGATGAGAGGAGATGTGTGTGTGTTGAGTGATTTATGACTCTTTTGTCTGTGCCGGTCACTGAGAAAAGCTCAGTGTGGAGCATCTGCCATCGTCAGGTGAAAGCACCCCAACACACACACATACACACACACACACACACACACACACACACACACACACACACACTCTGTAATCTTGCCTGGGTCTTTTTTCTTACTCCCCCTTTACATCATCTTGTTCCTCTCACTGCTTCTTCTGACTCACACACTCTCTCACACACACACACACACACACACACACACTCAGGAGCCTCATAGTGGAGTGTAGAAGAGGGCAGGAGATAAAAATACCCACTGAGAAAGCCCCTTTAAATAGGAACCGTTGAGATGGTAGATATGTCCGGCCGCTTCCCTCTCGCTAGTGAGGAGATGGGCTGATAAACTCAGGGATGGCCGAACGTACGGTCTGAGATGCCCCCCCCTCGGTCCACGACCTTGGTGCGGTATGTATGTATGTGTGTGTGTGTGTGTGTGTGTGTGTGTGTGTGGTCGGTCCACCACCTTGGTGCGGTGGTTCTCCATCACTGCAGGTCAGCTGCGTCGGAGCCATCCTCGTGCGATCAGAATTAAAAATGGATAGAGCAGCTATATATTTGATATGGGCCCTCCTGAGAGGCAGTGCAATGAGATGAACCGCACAGCACACTACATCATGACTACACACACACACACACACACACACACACACACACACACACACACACACACACACACACATACATACACATTCACACACACACACACACACACACACACACACACACACACACATTCACACACACACACACACACACATTCACACACACACACACACACACACACACACACACACATACACACACACACACACACACACACACACATACACATTCACACACAAACACACTTCTGTTCTTCATCCTTGTATTATCACACACATACGTCACACACACCTCTGTTCCCTCCCCAGCATAATCACACACACACAAAGACTTTGATTTTCTTTGCATCTCTATCTCTCTCTCTCACACACACACTTTCCTACTTTCCACGTCTATGAAAATCCCAAACACACCTCTGCCGTCTGTTCAGTGTGTATGTATGTATGTGTGTTTAAGCATGTTTGTGTGTGTGTGTGTGTGTGTGTGTGCATGATTCTGTTTGTGTGTGTGTGGATGCATGCAGAGAGAGCTGTGAGGTTGTGTGTGTGTGTGTGTGTGTGTGTGTGTGAGAGAGAGAGAGAGAGAGAGAGAGAGAGAGAGAGAGAGAGAGAAAGAGATAGAGTGTGCATGTGTGAATGTTTGTGTTTTTGCGTTTATCTGTACGTGTGTGTATGCATGTCTGTGTGTATTAGTGTATGCTATGACACACAGCACTGAGAGGTTGTGTTGTGTGTGTGTGTGTGTGTGTGTGTGTGTATTAGTGTGTGTTATGACACAGAGTGCTGAGAGGTTGTGTGACCTTGGTTCCCACTGGCGGTAGGTGGCCGAGCCGTTGCCGCGGTAATCATTTACACTGGCCAGATGGCATTTCTGTGGGCGCCGCCCGCTAGAAAGGACAGGTCAGGGGACTCCCACCACGTGCTGCCCGCCCAAACACTGCTCTTAGCCAATAGGAACACCACCACAGACACCTCAGCCAATGAGAAGCTGGCCCCAAAGGTCTCTCGGCCAGTAGGAGACCAGCGTAGCCCCCGGCTGACCAGAAGGCAGAGATCATTACAGGTCATCAACAGAACCCCTCCGTGTCATCCTCACCCTGAAGACTGCAACTGGCATCTCTGAGAGGTTATGACTTTGATCCACTCGCAGTTCTGAAATCTCCTGACCAGCCGCACTGCGCTCTGTTGGGCTTCAGATCACCATCCTCTGGCCTGTGTGCTGCCCATCTCATGCTCCTGCACATGCAACACACACACACACACACACACACACACACACACACACACGCACGCACACGCACACACACGCACACACACACACACGCACACACGGAGCGGGCGCGGCCTCGTGTTGCAGTGCGTTCTGCTGGGCTTCAGATCACCATCCTCTGGCCTGTGGACACCATGTTAATGTGCTTTGATTGGTGTATTCATTATTTGCGGTGTGATTATGCACTATGGCATGCCAGTCCTTATGTATTATGCACTATGGCATGCCAGTCCTCCCCTGTCAGGTCCTGTAAAATCACAGGGGGTTGTTTTAATGTTAAGTCTATGCAGAGAATCCCCCTCGACTCTCTCTGTCTGTCTCTGTGTGTCTCTCTCTCCCTCCCTCTCTTCTCTCTCTCTCTCTCTCTCTCTCTCTCTCTCTCTCTCTCTCTCTCTGGCAGGCTCTGCTGCAGTATTCCGTTCCCGGTTCCTCTTCCTCTGGGGGCATGGGTGTTAGATCAGCAACACAAGGCCATGCCCGCTCCGTGCCCGCGCCGTGCCCGCGCCACACTCATCCTGACTCAGGCCCCTCGCATGTCACCTCGCATTTACAGGAAGTGGCACGGGCATCGCTGCAGCCTTCCTCTGGCCGTGGGCATCGCTGATGCTCTGTGCCAGCCTGGCACTGCCCTCGCCGCTCTCGCTCTCAGCTCCCGCTTCTTTGCCAGCGGCCGCTCTCTCTCTCTCTCTCTCTCTCTCTCTCTCTCTCTCTCTCTCTCTCCCTCTCTCTCTCTCGCTTTTGCTCTCTTCCTGCAATTGGCTCCAATTGGCTGTGAAAACGGCTGGTGCTTTCAACCTGCTCTCGTTCGTTCATGCTACAATGACTGTGTGTCCACTCTCGTCCTATCCACTCCTCTGTCCACTCTCCTCTTGTCCTCTCCTCCCCTCCTCTCCTCTTGTCCTCTCCTCCTCTCCTCCTCTCATGTCCTCTCCTCCTCTCCTCTTGTCCTCTCCTCCTCTCCTCTCCTCCTGTCCTCTCCTCTCCTATTGTCCTCTCCTCCTCTCCTCTCCTCCTGTCCTCTCCTCCTCTCCTCTTGTCCTCTCCTCCTCTCCTCTCCTCCTGTCCTCTCCTCTCCTCTCATGTCCTCTCCTCTTGTCCTCTCCTCCTCTCCCCTCCTCCTGTCCTCCTCTCATGTCCTCTCCTTCTGTCCTCTCTTCTCCTCTCCTCCTGTCCACTCCTCTGTCCTCTCCTCCTGTCCTCTCTCCACCTCTCCTCTCTTCCTGTCCTCTCCTCCTCTCCTCTCCTCTTGTCCTCTCCTCCTCTCCTCCTCTCCTGTCCTCTCCTCCTGTCCTCTCTCCACCTCTCCTCTCCTTCTGTCCTCTCCTCTGTCCTCTCCTCTGTCCACTCCTCCTCTCCACTCCTCTGTCCACTCTCCTCTTGTCCTCTCCTCCTCTCATCTCCTCTCATGTCCTCTCCTTCTGTCCTCTCCTCTTCTCCTCTCCTCCTGTCCTCTCCTCTGTCCTCTCCTCTGTCCACTCCTGGCTGGAGCGCTGGTGCTGTTGTGGTTGTTAATGTCATCAGCTTTGACATGAGTTGCGAGGGCTGGAATGTGTTGATGTGCTGAACTTAGTAGTTTTTCTCATCACACAAGGGCTGGAGAGTGTTTGGCTGCTTGGGCTGTTTGGAGAAATGTGTTAGCCATGTCAAGGCCATAAGCTTTTATACTAATAAACACACACACACATACACACACACACACACACACACACACACACACACACACACACACACGCACAAACACAGACACACACACACACACATACACACACACACACACACACACACACACACACACACACACACACACACACACAAACACACAGGTATAGACGCACAAATATACACACAAAAATGCACATAAAATACACAGACACATACACACATTTGTAGCTCTAGCCACAGACACACACATCTGATTACAAACAAGCTCTTCAACTGACAGCACTTCAAGCCACAGTGTTTTGTTCACACACACACATCACACACACACTTCCACAGTGTTTTGTTTTTATTTTAGCAGGTGAGTGTAAGTGAACGATCACTTTGTTCAGTGTTTCCTGTGTCTCACACTCTTCATTGAGGTCTCATCGTGCTGAACCACTGTTTTTATGGGCGGATGGGAGCCACACACACACACACACACACACACACACACACACAGTCTTGCAGCAGACCCAATTCTGTCACATTCGTGTTCCCACTAAATAAACATTTAGGAACATGCTGGTGCGCCCCTGGCGCGGCGAGCATTAGGTGGTGTGTGTGTGTGAGAGAGAGGAGGGGTGTGTGTGGACGTGTTCATATCTTTGTGCTGTCACAGCGGGATAGTAATTCTCTTGTCTGCAGCTTTGACTTCCTCATGCTCGGTGGCAGTGTGTGTGTGTGTGTCTGTGTGTGTGTGTGTCTGTGTGTGTGTCTGTGTGTGTGTGTGTGTGTGTGTGTGTGTGTGTGTGTGTGTGTGTGCCTTCCTCATGCTTGGTGGCAGTGCTAACAAGAAGAAGAATGTGCGGCTCACGTAAATTGAGTCGTGAGCTTGAGAAGTCACATCCCTGCCGTGAAACGGAGAGAAGAGAGGAGAAGAGAAGAGAGGAGAGGAGAGGAGAGGAGAGGGGGGGAGAGGAGAGGAGAGGAGAGGAGAGGGGGGGAGAGGAGAGGAAGAGAAGTAAAAGTGACTGCCGCTCTAAGCTGTTTAACCTTCCTCTGTAGAGAAAGCGGCACACACTTCAAAGCCCACACACACTCCGGCGCTTGGCACCCTCCGATAAAGTGGCGCTCGCTCTGCTACTGTTCATACACACCAAGAACAGGTTTGTCAGAAATGTCAGATTAATAGTTTTGACCCGCCCCCAGGCAACGTCGCATACCTGTCCCCCGTCATTTGCCTCCGATCACACACACACACACACACACACACACACACACACACACACACACACACACACACACACACATGCACCCACTGTCTGCGGATAAACAGACACACACAGACACTCACACGCACACACACACACATACAGACACGGCTCTCATCTCTTTGTAATGACAGCAAGTTCTGCGTTCCTTTCACGGGGAGCCGAGAGCGCGGTGGCTAATTTGATCTGATTTGTAAGAGCAGTGAATCCAGGGCCGCCTTTCTCACTGCTAACACGGGGACTGAGAAACGACTGAGAGAGAGAGAGAGGTAGAGTGAGAGAGAGAGAGAGACAGATATAGAGAGATGTAGAAGGAGAGAGAGGGAGAGATAGAAAAAGAGAGACAGAGAGAGATAGAGAGAGAGATGTAGAGTGAGAGAGAGACAGAGAGAGATAGACAGAGAGATGTAGAGTGAGAGAGAGAGAGACAAAGACAGAGAGAGAGAGATAGACAGAGAGATGTAGAGTGAGAGAGAGGGAGAGAGAGAGAGAGTAAAAGAGACAGAGAGAGAGAGAAAGAAAAAGA
>NC_055964.1:31049497-31051997 GCF_018492685.1 Alosa sapidissima | reverse complement strand
CTTCTGACGAGCTCTGTGTTGTTCCTGGGTTTAGGAGCATTAAGGCAGTCATGAGGCTGCTAGCTGTCACCACTGATTTCCAAAACACACACACACACACACACACACACACACACACACTTCGCTGCTTGTCTGTGGAGGCTGCAGCTGCGCCTCGTGCTCTTTGAGTGCTGGAGTTTGTGTGTGTGTGTGTGTGTTTTCATCAAGTGCAGGCCTTGTCTGTTTGCGTCGGTGTTTTTGTCATGGCCGTTGGGATCGCCGCAGCTGACGCGTGAGTTATGTGTTCAGTCACCTTGGCAGAGAGCACGGCGAAAATTGCATTTGTGCAAATGGGAGGGAGAGTATGTGGGTGTGTGTGTGTGTGTTTGAGAGAGTCAATTTGTGTGTGTGTATATGTGTACTGGTGTGTATGGTGTGTGTGTCAATTGGTGTGTGTGTGTGTGTCGCCTCAGTGTGTATGTGTGTGTATGTGTATGTGTGTGTGTGTGACTCAGACTGTGTGTGTGTTGTGTGTGTGTGTGTGTGTGTGTGTGTGTGTGCCCTCTCTGCACTCTGCAGGGTGCCCTTGGTTTTGGCTTAATCTCCGTGGAGACTATTGACCTCCGCGGTTATGGAGTTGGCGTTGGCTGTGGATGAAGGCCCTCCATCTACATGAGGCCCGGCTCTGTCAGAAGAGCTGACTTAGAGTTCACACACACACACACACACACAAACACACACATACAGACACACACACACACACACACACACACACACACACACACACAGACCTGCCACACATGCACACTCACACACACACACACACAGACATACCTGCCACACACACACACACACACACACACTAGTGTTAATTTTGTCACCTATTTTTAATTTAGTCTTAGTCTTAGTCTTGTGACTAAATGTCCTTTTTAGTCTTTATCATATTTAGTCATTCAAATATCATTTTTGTTAGTCAAGTTTTAGTCGACTAAAAGTCTCGTCATTTTAGTCTAGTTTTAGTCAAAAGAAAACTAAAGGTATCTTAGTCTTAGGGCCCGTCCCAATACCTCCCCTACCCCTAGATTTTTGCCCTAACCCTCGTTTTTGCGCGTGCACGTGTAGGGCTAGGGTGTCCCATTACTTTAGGGAGCAAGGGGAAGTGCCATTTTCCCCTTAAAATCAACCCTCAAAATATAGCCAGGACCGATGCAAGCTTAAAACGAAGTGGGAGATGAAATTACCCAGGATACCGTGCGAGCTCAGCGAGCCGGCCAAATGTTTAATATATTTTCGCAAATAAGCATATTAAAATTTCGAAATATGTTGGAATATGTTAGTTTGATGCACATCTCGTGGACTGTTGAGTTTTGAACCTAGAAAGTATTAGAAAATATCTCACGAAGCTATCTGACGATGTTCATGATATCTGCTGAGTGCTTTGAGAGAGTCTGCCCATCAAATAACGTTATATATCGATCTGGGTAGTTTCGTCAATATTTAGGATGTGTGTTCTGGCGTTCACATGAACACGAATATCTTTGTTGATTAACCAGACGTAGATAAACCAGCACAGCCCACACAACAATGACCGCTGGAAGGGGCATGTTCCTGAATGAAAATAGTAGCAGGCTACTACCGGTAGACACGTCGGCGCTGCGCGTGAGGTAGATGAGCACGTTCGCTACGCTAATTTGCATATAGTGGTGTCCCAATTCATAGGGAAAGATCTTCACCCCCACTTCCCTTCTCAAGGGAATTTTAATGTGGAGGGCAATCAAAACCTAGTGGAAGTTTTAAGGGGGGAGAAATGGGATGGGCCCTTAGTCAGTTTTAGTCAACACATTTTAGTCTTTTTTTTTATAACAAATTATTTCTGATTACCATTTGAGTCAAATAGTGTTTCACACATCTCAATTTTCCAACAATATTGTGTGTCCACAGGGCTACTTGTCTGTTATAATTACTCATTCTGATTTTTTGTCAGTCAGTATGTTTACATGCACAGGTAAGTCGAGCTACAGTTATAGCTCAGCTGGGATTTGACCATAGACAGTAAAAGATTTGACTGGACCACTGTCATATTCGTAAACCAGTGTTTCTCAAAGTGTGGTCCGGGGATCACTGGTGGTCCGCAAGCTATCCCAAGTGGTCCGCGAGCAGACGTGGTAAGATATAATGTAGATGAGTTGTTTGCAATATAACTTGTATGTAAATCCAAACAGTTCTGCAACACTGTCTATGTAAGATATGCCAGTTTAAATCATATAGAATGAATCCTCTGACACAATAAGCAAAGTGCAAAGACAATAAACAAGGTGGTTCAGTGAGTAGGCCTATTGTGTAGACTAATTATAGGCTACTGTTGAAGTAGGTCTAATCTTTTTTTTTTTTAGCTAGGGTTAGTTAAGTGGTCCTGAAACTGAAATAGTTTGAGAAACACTGTCGTAGGCCAAACTATTAATGTTTTACTCCGCCTCGCTAGATGGCGATATGCGCCCAAATGCATCACATTCCCCAAACA
>NC_055964.1:31041997-31044497 GCF_018492685.1 Alosa sapidissima | reverse complement strand
CAGCTCCAGGGTCATCCTGTTTGGTCCAGATCTGGATTGGACTGGATCGGTCAGTGGCCGTCAAATCTGTTCCTCATGGCTGTTATCTCTGTGTGTGTGTGTGTGTGTGATCTGTGGACCCAGGGTTTGTTTCTTTGTGTGCCTTGTCATGGCCAGCACTAATCAGTCCTGTCTCGTGTGTGTGTGTGTATGTGTGTGTGTGTGTGAGAGAGAGGTGCGTCGTCCTGAGTAAGATAAGCCGGTTCGCTATCAGGGAAAGGCATCTGCGCGTTGACGTGTGGCCGCTTTTCATGGGAATGACTGATGGCATTTTTGTGTTTTATCGGATCTGGTCATGACATCTTTCTAACCTGTGTATGTGTGTGTGTGTGTGTCTTTGTGTATGTTTGTGTATTAAAGGCCATAGTAGATTGGCTCCAAAACTGCCAATACAATTTTATTGAAAAGGTAAGAAACCTTTTATAATAATAATGAGGTCTTTAAACATTATCTCTCTGTGTACTGAAATTAATGAATATGTTTATGTGTAGGTAGGATGACACAAGCAGTTCTTTATTTTTATTTTGGCTACTTTTATTCTTTTGTTTTGTCTGTTGATCTGTCCATTATAACAGAATCTAAAGCAAATATCCTGTCTGCAGTATTGCTATGCTAATAAGCCACTATGGATGTCAAGAAGGGTCAACCTCTTAACTGCATTCCCAGAATCACCCTGTTACCTTGGAGACAGAGCCCTGTTTTTGCAGGGTCGTGAACCTTTAAGAACTCTTTAATGGAGCGCCTCTGCTCCCCACTGGGTCTTTTTAAGCTTCTGGAAAATTCTGAGAAGCGTCAACATAAACAGACACAAAAGCAGCGCGTGTGAAACTTGTCCATTAGGCTGTTATTTTCCCGTGGCCTGTCCGTGTGTTCTCCGGGACAGACAGACGTGCATGCAGCACGTACAGTACTGAGAACAAAGACACAATAGATGCTTTTGCTTTTAAGATGCTTTACCCCAGCTCACCAGGGATAGCTGTTTTTTGAGTATGTCTGTGTGTGGTGTGTGTGTGTGTGTGTGTTGCCAGTAGCGTTGTCCCCCCCCCTCTCCCCCCCTCTTCTCTCTGATGGTGTTGTGGACGCAGGGCTAGTGTTTGAGTTCCGCGCTGATTGCACGCCCGTAGCGCCGACAGAACTTCCCTGTGCTCTTATTAAAGCGTCCTACTTTGAACAAAGTGCAGAACAGAACGGACCAGCGTACCTCACGGTACCCTCCTCACAGTAGAGACAGTGGCGCAGCTCAGCACTACTAATGCACCTCTGTGCGCTTTAAAAGGTCTGGCACGCGGGATAGGACGCCAACATGAACATGACACGACTTGTCAGATGACCTTTGTGATGTCTGCAGATATTTTTTGTATTATTTAAAGGGATGGTGAACTCAAATATAGGGGTTAAAAGCAAATCTAAAAATGAATATCGTTCTTTTTCACTGAAAATTGTCCAGATTTATAGCCTTTGCTTTCAGCGTTCAGAGTTTCAACAGAGAGTATCCAGTCCCCAAACACTACAGGCTTCCAGGACACGTGACCGTGCCTGCCACTGGTCATGATGATGCAACGCTCCCCTCATTTGTGAAATCTGAAAATGAACCCGACACTCCCGAAAAAAAAAGTTGTTTAACTCCGTGCACGTTTTCTGGCGCTGAGAAAGCAGTAATTTCAAACACAAACACTGAGGCCGACCTCCTGCTTGATATGCGCCGGAGTCTTTCAGGGAGCCATTTGCAGACCAATGCAAACGAATCTCCTTGATTATGAGCTGGACCAGCACAGGAAGTGTCAATCAGCCGCCCCCAGCCCCCCCCCCTCCAGCCGCCCCCCCCGGCATCGGGTCTGGCTGCCGGCGATGGTTGGCAAGCCCCGAGCGAAGCAGACACACACACACGCACACACATGCACACACACACACACACACACACACAGCACCTCCAGCAATCAGAAGCTTTGATCACCAGTTAGGCCTCATGTCTCCAGATTGTCTCCCAACCCAGCGCTGTTGCATCATGCAGGAGAGGAGAGGAGAAGTGAGGAGAGAAGAGAAGAGAGGGGAGAAGAGGAGACGGAAGGGGAGGAGAGGAGAGGAGAAGTGAGGAGATGAGAGAAGAGGGGAGGAGAGGAGAGGGGAGGAGAGGAGAGGAGAGGAGATGAGAGAAGAGGGGAGGAGAGGAGAGGAGATGTGAGGAGATGAGAGAAGAGGGGAGGAGAGGAGACGGAAGGGGAGAGGAGAGGAGAAGAGGAGAGATGAGGAGAGGAGAGAAGAGGGGAGGAGAGGAGAGGAGATGTGAGGAGATGAGAGAAGAGGGGAGGAGAGGAGACGGAAGGGGAGGAGAGGAGAGAAGAGGAGAGATGAGGAGAGGAGAGAAGAGGAGAGGAGATGTGAGGAGATGAGTAGAAGAGGGAGGACAGGAGTGGAGATGTGAGGAGATGAGAGGAGAGGGGAGGAGAGGAGAGATGAGGAG
>NC_055964.1:31034816-31036797 GCF_018492685.1 Alosa sapidissima | reverse complement strand
AAGCACTTGACCTCAGTGTTCTGCAGCATGAGTCCTGAACCTGCAGAGTTCTGCAATGTGCTTGCCAATTCGTCTATATAGACATTAAACAGTGTAGGGCTTAAACTACAACCCTGTCGTACTCCTTTGGTGAAAGAAATCAGTCCTGTTACATCCTATTTTGACGGCACACTTGCTGCTCAGATACATAGATTTGATTATGTCGTATAGTTTTCCTCCTACACCACTCTGGATCAGTCTATATAATAGGCCTTTATGCCATATGGAGTCAAATGCCTTTTGGAAGTCCACGAAGCAAGCAAATATTTTTCTTTTATTTTGATTTACATGTTTATCAATGAGGGTGTTCAGGGTGAAGATATGGTCTGATGTCCGATTTTTTGGGAGAAATCCAATTTGGTTTTTACTTAATACATTGTGTTCTGTGATGTACTCAATTATTCTTGTGTTAATTATGCTACAGAACACTTTTCCCAGGTTGCTGTTAACACAAATACCCCTGTAATTGTTTGGGTCTAGTTTATCACCATTCTTATAAATGGGGGTGATAAGTCCTTCATTCCAGGAGTCAGGGAGGTATCCTACACTTAATATGAGGCTGAAAAGCTTTAGAATAGCCAATTGAAATGTAAGGTCTGTATGCACTAGCATCTCGTTCAGGATGCCATCTACACCACATGCTTTTCTTGGATGTAATTTGTTCTGGGTTATTGGAAAATCCAATGGGTTTTGATAATCTTTTATGGAAATCTTTTCTTTGCTCTTACTGTATTTTTGTACCTCTTGAGGCATTCAGTATACAGAGCGCGCATGTCTTGGTTGTCTGGTTGCCGGTGTTTCTGGTTGGATAATTTTCTTAAGCTTTTTCTCTGATTTTTACATTCAGAATCAATCCAATGGTCTGATTTATTTGTCTTTTGTTTGTTTTTAATTGTGATCAAATTTGAAATTTGAGCCACATAATGGAATAGCTTATGTAGATGGTTTACGGCCAAGTTAATGCCTTCTTTATCATGGGGGTAGTTTGTCGATAGAAATGAGTTCAGGAGTGATTGTGTTTCTGGGTGACCAATTGACTTTTCATAGTTTTTGGAGCTTTCTTTATCCCACCGATAGCTCGGTTTGATTTTGAACATTTTCTCACGCTTTATGTAGATGTTGGGGGTCTCTGATCTGTTTAAATAGACTGTTATTTGACTGTGGTCAGACAGTGGTGTCAGTGGGTTGACTGTGAAGGCTCTCAGAAAGCTCATGTTTAAGTCTGTTATGGCGTAATCCACAGTACTACTGCCAAGATTTGAGCCATAGGTGTATCAACCAAGGGAGTCACCCCGTAGCCTGCCATTGACTATGCACAGACCCAGGCTTCGGCAGAGCCGGAGCAGTTCCTTTCCAGGGACATTTGTGGACTTGTCGTAGTTTTGTCTAGGGGAGTAAGTAGGGAAATAGATGTTATCTCCTGTAATGAAGTCATCACCTTGTGTGCTGACAAAATCAAGTCCCTCACCAGTCCTAGAGTTTAGATCTCCACAGATCATAACATGCCCCTAGGTCAGAGAAGATATCCTCATTGTAGTAGGGGGACTCAATGGGGGGGATATAAATTGCACAGAGGAAGAGGTTTTGAGGTGTCAGTATGGTTTCTTTTTTTATTTTCAGCCACAAATTATTTTTTCCTTTTTTGATTATTTCTATTGAGGGTAAGAGATCTGATTTAAACCAAATAAGCATCCCTCCTGAGTCTCTACCTTGGGTCACGCCTTTTAGTTTAGTGCATGGGATAACTAGCTCTCTGTAACCTGGGGGACAGCCAGTGGGCTCATCTCCTTTGCACTATGTCTCCTGCAGGATTAAAACATCAACATCCTTTACAGATGAAATAAATTCAGGGTCTCTGCTCTTTAAACCAAAGACAGATGATCTTAAACCCTGAATGTTCCACAGAGAAACACAAAAAGATTTCATTTAGTCTCAGTATGTG
>NC_055964.1:30957246-30972246 GCF_018492685.1 Alosa sapidissima | reverse complement strand
CACTGAGAGGTAACTCTAGAGTCTGAGCACTTTTTGAGTCTGACAGACAGTTGAAATGGCACAATGACTAGGAACCCTCTCGGCATGCGGAATGGTGTGTGTGTGTGTGTTTGTGTTTTTCTGTGTGGAGGTGTGTATACCAGAGAAAGAGAGAGGTGTGTGTGAGAGAAAGAGAGAGAGAGAGAGAGAGAGAGGGAAATAGAGAGCTGCTCTGTGATGTTTACCGTGCCTAATTTAAGGTACGTCTTTGTTTGGAGGCACTTGAGAGATGTGGCTGTTTAATCAACACCCCCCCCCACACACACACACACACACACACACACACACACACATTATGCCTGTGACCCCCCCCCCCCCCCCCCCCACACTCTCTCACACACACACACACACACACACACACACATTATGCCTGTGACCCCCCCCCCCCCCCCCCACTCTCTCACACACACACACCTCCCTTATGAAAGCTCCGCTCCCTAAGAGCCGGTTAAACTTCAAACACACTGCATGAGAACACATACCAACACACACACTGCAACACTAACTCTATTCAAATGAGATTTCCACTGGAGAGCGTGTGCCGCTCTGCAGGATCAACAAAAGAGTGAAAAACATGAGGGATACTCACTGTGAGTGTGTGTGTGTGTGTGTGTGTGTGTGTGTGTGTGTGTGTTTGTCTGCCTTTCAATGGATGTGTGGGTGGGCATGAATTCTGGGTGACATTTAAAATGTGAAAGTTTGTGCTTACGTTGTATTTTAGTGTGAGGGAGGCTGTTGAGGATTGTGTGTGTATGTGTGTGTGTATGTGTGTGTGTGTGTGTGTGTGTGTGTGTGGTGTGTGTTTATCTAAAATATGTGATGTTTTGTTCTCAGGGCGGAAGAAATTGGCTTGCTGGTCTCAAACCTGGAAAAAGCCAACCAGGTAAGTTTGTGTTTGTGTGTATGTCTGTGTGTGTGTGTGTGTCTATGTGGGTTTACATCTCTCTGCATGTATATGTCTGTATGTAATTGTGTGTGTGTATGTGTGTGTGTGTGTGTGTGTGTGTGTGTGTGTGTGTGTGTGAGTGTGTGATAGAGGGGGGTACTCTGGTCTGTCTCTGATTGAGCTCTTCTCTCGTTAAGATAATCATCCCTGTAATCAAGCCTGTGCTTTAATTAGACCCCCCCACACACCCAGCCCACGCCCCCCTGAACCCCCCCCCCCCCCACCACACCACCCCACCCCCCCACCCCTCAGAAACGATGATTAGGTACCTTCCCAGGGTTGCACTGGGGCAGGCACAGCGGTGGACGGGCGACCGCTGAGTGTGATTCATGCAGGAGGAGAAGAGCACAGGGTTGCAGAGACGAACCGGGAGGAGGAGGAGGGAGGAGGAGGAGGAGAGAGGAGGAGGAGGAGGAGATAGGAGGAGGAGGAGAAGAGGAGGAGGGGGAGGAGGAGGAGGAGGAGGGGAGCTGAGGAGGAGGGGAGGAGGAGAAGAAGAGGAGGAGAGAGGGAGGAGGGGAGGAGGAGAAGAGGAGGGGAGGAGGAGGAGGAGGAGAAGAGGAGGAGAAGAGAGGAGAGGAGGGGAAGGAGAGGGAGATAGAGTTGGGTGTAGGAAAAGAGAGGAAGAGAGAGGAGAGTAGAGGAATGGAGAGGAGATGAGAGAAGAGGAGAGGAGAGGAGAGGACAGGAGGAGGGAGAGAAGAGGAGGGGAGGAGGAGAGGAGAGAGAGGAGAGGGGTAACGTGGGGAAGTGTTGCAGCTGTTTGCCACCTCATCGGCCTGATTGCTTCCTCCGCAGTGATTTCCCCTCTCTTCTGTCTCTTCTGTCTCTCTCTCTGCACTCGTCCGCTCGCTCTGTCTCTCTCTCTCTCTCTCTCTCTCTCTCTGCACTCATCCGCTCGCTCTGTCTCTTCTGTCTCTTCTGTCTCTCTCTCTGCACTCGTCCGCTCGCTCTGTCTCTTCTGTCTCTTCTGTCTTTCTTCACTCGTCCGCTCGCTCTGTTGTTCCCGCGTTGGCGCTGGCTGGTCGGGCACTGGCAGCCCTCAGATAAATGCTCTGAAAATGAATCATTAATTAGGAGCTGGTGTGTGGCGGTGCAGGTAAACAGTTTGGGAAAGAAAAGTGCAGGGAGTCATCTCAGCACAATCACACACACACACACCAGAGAAACAACACACACCTCTCCCTCTTTCTACCTCCCTCCATCTATTTCTCTCTTTCTGCTTCCCTCTCTCCATCTCTTTCTCAGTCCCACTCTCTCTCTCTCCATCTCTTTCTCAGTCCCACTCTCTCTTTCTCTCTCTCTCTCTTTCTCCCTCCATCTATTTCTCTCTTTCTGCTTTTCTCTCTCCATCTCTTTCTCAGCCCACTCTCTCTCTCTCTTTCTCTCTCCATCTCTTTCTCAGTCCCACTCTCTCTCTCTCTCTCTCTCTCTCTCTCTCTCTCTCTCTCGCCATCTCTTTCTCAGCCCCACTCTCTCTCTCTTTCTCTCTCCATCTCTTTCTCAGTCTCTCTCTCTCTCTCTCCATCTTTCTCTCGCTCTCTCTCCATGGCACTCTCTCTCCATCACTCTCTCTCCATCTCTTTCTCTCTGTCACTATCTCTCTCCATCTCTTTCTCTCTGTCACTCTCTCTCTCCATGGCACTCTCTCTCCATCACTCTCTCTCCATCTCTTTCTCTCTGTCTCTCTCTCTCCATGGCGCTCTCTCTCCATCACTTTCTCTCTTCATCACTCACTCTCTACCTCTTTTTCTCTCTCCCACCAGCCGTGCTCTATCGTTTTCCTCTCTGCTTCTTTCCTCCTCTTGCTGGTTTTGAACACCTGTAATCTCACATAACAGTGATTGATGAGCTCTCAGAAGCACAGCTTTAAGAAGTGTGTGTGTGTGTGTGTGTGTGTGTGTGTGTGGTGTGTGTGTGTGTGTGTGTGTGTGTGTGTGTGTCTGTGTGTGTGTGTGTGTGTGTGTGTGTGTGTGTGTGTGTGTGTGTGTGTGTGTGTGTGTGTGTGTGTGTGTGTGTGTGTGTGTCTGTGTCTGTGTGTACACGCACACCTGTTTCCTCGTTTGAGTGCACAAGCATGTTGCTGAGTTAGTCTAACACGCACACCACATACACACATACACACACACATCCAGATACACACAACACAGACACACAAATTGCCTACTTTCTCATTTCAGACTCAGTACGATTTGGTGTGTTTGACAGCTCAGATTTTATAGCTGTGTATAAATCTTGGTTTTTGCTGGCTCGCTTGGAGTATATGACAGATTGAGAGACAAAACCTGGAAGAGTTTGTGTGTGTGTGTGTGTCTGTGTGTCTGTGTGTCTGTCATGTGTCTCCTCTACACTACAAAGAACAGAGATAGCTCAGAGGGAGGTGGAAGGGCTTTGTGTGTGTGTGTGTGTGTGTGTGTGTGTGTGTGTGTATGTGTGTGTGTGTGTGTGTGTGTGTAATGTTTCTCCTCTGTTCCACAGAGAGCAGAGATAGCTCAGAGGGAAGTGGAGAGGTTAAAGGAGCAGCTGACCAACTCTCAGACCACCAGCTGCCCAACACAGGACACCAAGGGAAAGGTACAACACACACACACACACACACACACACACACACACACCATCTCATCATATTGTAGTGTAACCTCTGTCAAGTAGTGGGACTGTCATTGGTGCTGTGCCTGTATGTGTGTGGGTGGTGTGTGTGTGTGCGTGTGTGTGTGTGTGTGTGCGTGTGTCCATCTCTGAGGGCTGTGTGAAGCAGCAGGACTGTCTCGGGGAGCAGTGTAGCCCAGTTCACCTCATTAACCATCTCTAAGGCTGCCTGATTAAACTCATCTACACACACAGGTTTGATGTGGAGATTTAAAAGAGACACTCTTTGCCACTCTTCATCCTTCACCCCTTCATCCTTCTCTTTCCATTCCATCCCTCCTCTCTTCTCCTCCTCCCCTCTCTCGCTTTCTCTCTCTTATTACTCTTACCCTTCTCTTCTCCTCTTCTTCTTCCTCCTTCCTTCCATCTTCCCTTCTCTCTCTCTCTCTCTCTCTCTCTCTCCTCTCTCTCTCTCTCTCGCTGGCTCCCTCAGGAGAGGGGGGAGAAGGATGAGTGTTCTGCGTCCCCGCTGGAGGTGGCTCTCTTTGCTAAGGACAGAGAAATCCTCCGACTGCTGGAGAACGTCCAGAGGCTTCAGTTCACTCTACAGGAAGTCCAGGACGCATCGGCCAATCAGGTCGCAGAGCTGGAGCGCCAGCTGGCCTACAAGACAGAAGCTATAGAGGTAAGTGCACACACACACACACACACACACACACACACACACACACACACACACATACAGACATCCCAACCTGCAAAAAGTCATTTCAGGGAGGTATCACAAAGCCCCCCAACCCCCCCCCCCCCCCCAAAAAAAAAAAAACTTTAGCCTACTTAAATACAGATTAATATGTTCAATTGTTCAATAATGTCTAGTCAGTACACCAAATAAGGAAGGCCTAGATAGAAATTGTAAAAAAATAAAATATGTAGATTTTGGTAGTTTGGTAGTTTGGTCTTTTCATGTAGCCTTGGCAACTAGCCATCTAGTATAGGCCTGAATAATATGCACATAAATTGACACTTGTTAAACTCGCCTGAACATGTCTTTTGCAATCATTTAACCATGCCATGGGCAATGCTAAATTCACTGTTACAAACAATGCAGCGTGCAAGACTAGGCCTATCATTATGTTTTACTCTTATGAGACAATAGCCTACACTTTGAAATGCGTCTTACATTTTCCTTTTTTTGAGGCACTGACTCTGCCATGACGCTCCTGTTCCTTGAACTGATTAATTAAGTTCGGGAGAAAATAGATGAAAGCCCGCCTACACTGAAAACTGATTGGTTGATTTAGCGAAACAGGCCAATCGGGATGCTATCTGTCTTGGATGCGCTCAGGCACACAAGCACCACCAGCTCTCTCTCTCTCCCGTCTTGTGCACGCTACACTCAGATGCACACATGGTCTCGCATGCACGCTCTTGATCGCTCACTATAGATTCCGGGAGATTTTATCTAATTTGCGGTCGTCAGGGAGCCGCTATCAATATGCGGGAGACTCCCGGAACTTCCGGGAGACTTGGGATGTCTGCACATACACACACACACACACATGCACACAGAGAGAGAGAGAGAGAGAGAGAGAGAGAGAGAGAGAGAGAGAGAGAGAGAGAGAAAGAGTGCTACATCTTAATCAAATATTTCCTTTGATCTTATAGTTGATACAGTATGTATGTTTCATGTTCATGTGCCATCACAGATTAGATCAGATCAGATCAGTGTACTGTATATATTTCCACTGCCGTACAATCATCTGTAGGATCTGTGTCTGTGTGTGTGCCTTGTGTTTATATTTTATTATGTGTGTGTCTTGTGTTTATAAACTGTTTGTGTGTTTGTGTGTGTGCCTTGTGTTTATAACATGATTGTGTGTTTGTGTGTGTGTTTCTGTGTCTCTTGTTTATAAACTGTTTGTGTGTTTGTGTGTGTGCCTTGTGATTATAACATGAATGTGTGTTTGTGTGCCATGTGGTTATAACATGATTGTGTGTTTGTGTGTGTGCCATGTGTTTATAACATGACTGTGTGTTTGTGTGTGTGCCTTGTGATTATAAACATGATTGTGTGTTTGTGTGTGTGCCTTGTGTTTATAAACTGATTGTGTGTGTGTGTGTGTGTGTGTGTGTGTGTGTGTGTGTGTGTGTGTGTGTGTGTGTCTTGTGTTTATAAACTCATTGTGTGTGTGTGTGTGTCTTGTGTTTATAACATGATTGTGTGTTTGTGTGTGTAGAGATTAGAAGCCAAGCTGCAGATTCGGAGGGACTACGAAGAGATTAAAACTGAGCTCAGGTAAAGATGCACTGAACTCTACCCTGAAGTTTATGATTTTATTGGAATATTTTGTTTATCATCAAAAAAATGTATATCTGTTTACTTTAATATTTTGTTTTCAAAACACTGTACATAGGACACATCGTCCACAAGATTCACTCAAAATGAATAAACATATTTATTTACCTTGCCCATTTTTTTTCTGACGTGACATTTGCTAGGGACGAAGAGCCACTGTCAATATCATGGTTTAGTCTGCTTTCTTGTTAGCTACCAGCCTTTTTGGCTTAGCACTTTTCTTTTCTGTACATACAAACTAATGGGGAGATTGGAGTATTGACTTTGTTTACCCTGTTGTTCTTGTGATTGTACTGCTTTTTGTTATAACATATAAAGATGTGCCTCTTGATGTGCCAATCTCTTGATTTACTATGCACTTTTGTCTGAACTAAATCTCCTGAGTAACTGTGCTCTTTTGTCTGAAGTAAATCTCCTGAGTAAGTACTCTGTCTTTTCCTGTCCGTCCGCAGCATCCTGAAAGCGATGAAACTGGCATCAGCAAATGGCAGCTTAAACCAGGTGAGACGCCATCCCGGCTCTGGCCGGCTCTGAGTTTCCTGACTGGAGCAGCTGCTATTGAGCAACTGTTAATCATATCGCAGTATTGTTTGCCTTGGCTTTCCAGCCGGGTGGCTGGCAGATCAGTCAGATTCACGAGCGCAACGCAGGGTGGAAACAGTTTTGCAGTTCAGCTCGGAGCTGTCGGAGGCTGCTGTTGCTATCGCTGCGGCGGCTGCAGGAGAGCGCGGCCAATGAGGCAGAGTGGGGGGATGCCTCACTAACCATCAGCCATAAAGTAGATGAGCTCAGCCACCAGCATTGATTAATCTCACTTTAACTGCCTACCTGTGTGTGTGTGTGTGTGTGTGTGTGTGTGTGTGTGTGTGTGTGTGCGTGTGTGTGTGTGCGTATGCCTGTATGCACATGTTTGTGTGCATATGTGTGTGTGTGTGTGTGTGTGTGCATGCATGTCTGTATGTGTGCTTGTGTGTATATGCACGTGTTTGTGTGTATATGTTTGTGTGTGTGTGTGTGTTTGTGTGTGTGTGTGTGTGTGTGTGCGCGTGTGTGCGTATTTTCTGTATGCACATGTTTGTGTGCATATGTGTGTGTGTGTGTGTGTGTGCATGCATGTCTGTATGTGTGCTTGTGTGTATATGCACGTGTGTGTGTGTGTGTGTGTGTGTGTGTGTGTGTGTGTGTGTGTGTGTGTGTGTGTGTGTGTGTGCGCGTGTGTGCGTATTTTCTGTATGCACATGTTTGTGTGCATATGTGTGTGTGTGTGTGTGTGTGTGTGTGTGTGTGTGTGTGTGCATGCATGTCTGTATGTGTGCTTGTGTGTATATGCACGTGTTTGTGTGCATATGTTTGTGTGTGTGTGTGTGTGTGTGTGTGTGTGTGTGTGTGCGCGTGTGTGCGTATTTTCTGTATGCACATGTTTGTGTGCATATGTGTGTGTGTGTGTGTGTGTGTGTGTGTGTGTGTGTGTGTGTGTGCATGCATGTCTGTATGTGTGCTTGTGTGTATATGCACGTGTTTGTGTGCATATGTGTGTGTGTGTGTGTGTGTGTGTGTGTGTGTGTGTACGTGCGTGTTTGTGTTCAAGCGTTACTGTGTTATTTTCCCTTATTGTCTCTCTCATCTCTCCTTTTCCTCTCTCTCGTGTGTGTGTGTGTGTGTGTGTGTGTGTGTGTGTGTGTGTGTGTGTGTGTGTGTGTGTGTGCATGTGTGTGTGTGCGTATGTCTGTATGCACATGTTTGTGTGCATATGTGTCTCTCTCTCTCTCTCTCTCTCTCTCTCTCTCTCTCTCTCTCTCTCTCTCTCTCTCTCTCTCTCTCTCTCTCTCGCTGTGTTTGCTTTATCAGGAGTCTGCTAAGGCTGCAGAAGCACTACTTCTAGACAAAGAGGCCTTCCTGCCCTCTCATAAGTATCTGATGGACAAAGCCAGAGTGTTACACACCAATGGTAGGTTGGAGACAAGCTGAAACATATTACTGTAATAGCAATGTATTAATAATAATATTAATATACTTAATAACATATTACTAACTTTGATATATTAAGAACTTAAGCATATTAATTCCACATGAACTCTGCAAGTTCAGTCTTAGGCTGTGTAATATTGGGAGAGTGTCATTTGAAAGCTTTGTGATGATGTTATAGAGGGGCAACAGTCCAAGCCTGGTTCCTCTTCACCTTATCAAAGTGTCCTTGAGCAAAACATTAAATCCCAAACTGTTCCCGATATGCAGGTTGGCACCTTCGCCACCGGTGTATGTGTGTGTGTGTGTGTGTGTGTGTGTGTGCGTGCGTGCGTGCGTGCGTGTGTGTGTGTGTGTGCGTGCGTGCGTGTGTGCGTGCGTGCGTGTGTGTGTGTGTGCATGTGTGTGTGTGTGTGTCTGTGTGTGTGAAATTGTTGGTGGGCATAAAGTGTGGAGCATAAATTTGGACGAAAACACTCTACAAATGCAGCCCATTTACCATTTATTAATAAGGACGGCCTAGAGCACAGACACAAAAGCACTTTTGGTCTGAATTGCACTCTGTAAAGGTGGACTGAATTGCACTCTGTAAAGGTGGACTGAATTGCACTCCGTAAAGGTTGTTTTGGTCTCTTTGGTTTTCTAGCAGTAGATGAGGACCAATCAGAGGAGTCTGCAAACGACCTGAGCCGGCCCCCCGGGTCTTACTCCTCCCCCCAAAGGCCGCTATTGGGTGACGGCTGCTCCTCCTCCAGCCCGGCCCCGCCCCCCGTGGACGGAAACTCCTCGTCCTCCTCCTCGGCCCACGACCTCTCGCGACCTTTCTCCGTGTCTCCGTTCTCCGGCGAGCAGCTTCTGCAGCGCCAGCTGCTGTCTCCGCTCCTGAAGAAAGATGGCGGCGGTGCCGCCTCCATCGCGCCCACACACACACCCTCACACACACACACACACACACACACACCCCTCATGGCCTTCCCCTCTGCCCTCTACGCCGCTAAAGCCGCCCTCATGTCTGCAGCCAATCAGGCGTCAGCGGGGGCGGGGGCAGGGGCAGGGGCAGGGACGGGTGAGACGGGCATGCCCAGCGACCAATCAGAGAGCGGGGGCTCGAGTGTGGGCGGGAACGAGGATGACCAGCTGGAGACATCAGAGATCGCCTACCAGGTGAAGGAGCAACTTCTGAAGCACAACATTGGGCAGCGCGTGTTCGGACACTACGTGCTGGGCCTGTCGCAGGGGTCGGTCAGCGAGATCCTGGCCCGGCCCAAACCCTGGAGGAAGCTGACCGTCAAGGGCAAGGAGCCCTTCATCAAGATGAAGCACTTCCTGTCTGACGAGCAGAACATCCTGGCGCTGAGGACCATCCAGGTCCGGCAGAGAGGTAAGTGGGCGGTCCGACTGGCCGGCTAAAATCTCTAACATCTCACCAGCCGGATAGTCCGGATGGACCCAAACCCAGTGGGCTGGTGCCGGTGGAGCTCCGGATCCTTTTCATCCGGGGGCTCAGAGGCCCAGTTCAGCTCAACTCTGGCACCAGCTTCCTCTCTCTCTCTTTATCTCTCTCTCTCTCTCTCTTTCTCTCTCTTCCTCTCTCTCTCTCCCGTGTTTGTTGTGATTCTTTCAACTTTGTTTTCTCGGCTTGGTTCTGCGTCTTTGAACGCCGTGCCGCTCGAACGCGAAAGCCTCTCCACACACACACACGCAAACACACACACACGGCAGCCTCTCCACACATGCCAACTTCTCAAAGGCTGCCATTGATCTAGCAGTCAAATGGCAAAGCCTTGGAACTGTTTTCTGATCAAGCAGCCCACTCACCTCACCCCTCCTCTCTCTCTCTCTCTCTCTCTCTCTCTCTCTCTCTCTCTCTCTGTCTCTCTCTCTCTCTTCTTCTCTATCTCCTTGTCTCCTCTCTCTCTCCTCTCTCACTCTCTCCTTCCCTTCCTATCTCTATCTGTCTCTCCTTCTCTTCATCTCTCTCTCTCTCTCTCTCTCTCCTTGGCAGGGAGTATCACTCCTCGTATCCGAACTCCTGAAACTGGGTCAGACGAGGCCATCAAGAACATTCTAGAACAGGCCAAGAAGGAGATCCAGTCTCAAAGAGGAGGTGGGTGTGCCTGTGTGTGTGTGTGTGTGTGTGTTTGTGTACATGTGTGTGTGCATGTGTTTGTGAGTGTGTGTGCGTCTGTGTGTGCGTCTGTGTGTGTGTGTCAGCACCTTCTGTCCGGTGCCCATGCTGAGAGTATCCCTGCTCTGAGACGGCTGTTTCTCTCCCTGTGTGCTGAGAGCATGCTGTATCTGCTTTGTGATGATGGGAGGCTAATCGCTAACGTCTGTGGGTTATGCTGAGCAGTAATTACTCGGCATCTCTGCTCATTAATTCATTCATGATGAATCACTTCATTTAAAAAGCCTATCAGAAAACTGGATTTTGAAATTCAGTTAATTGCTGTGAATCCTTCTTTTTTAAGGAAGGTACGTATGCAGTGTCAGACCCTGGAGTGTTGGTAAAGGTCTGTGAACCCCTGTTTTTCATGCACATGTGTATATAAGTGTATGTTGTTTATCTGAACAATATTGGGACTACTGCTAGCACTTGCAGTCATATAGGTTTTGTCAAACCTGAAATGTGGTGGGCATGTAGCCCCACTTGGTAGATAAGGAATATTATCTTTTGGTCCGTCCTGCTTTTGTCTGTTGTTGCCGTCTTAGTGAAGTACAGGTCTGTGTGTGTGTCTGTGTGTGTATGTTTATATCTCTATGTTGTATGTGTGTGTGTGTAGATAGATAGATACTTTATTGATCCCCAAGGGGAAATTCAAGGTCTCAGTAGCATACAGACATCACAAACAACATGCACTAACAGCAGAAAAAGTAATAAAAGTATGTAATATAAAAACACAACTATATACTAAATACAAATTATACTAAATAACACTAAATCTAAATCAAGTCTAAAACAGTATCAACATAGTGTGCTTAGGGGTGATTAAGCTTGAGGCGCTTGCAATGACTGAGGCAGGGACTGAGCCTGTGATTCTCTGTGCATAGTAAGGTAAGGTAAGGTGCTCTGTGAGAGTGAGTGTCATGGTGATGGTGGTGTCATGGTGTATGTATGTGTATGTATGTGTGTGTGTATGTATGTATTTGTGTTTGTCCATGATTGATATCTTATCGATTGGTGTCTGTGTGTGTGTGTGTGTGTGTGTGTGTGTATCTGCAGGTGACGGTAAGCTGACCGGTGGCTCGTCCGGCCGCAGCAGTGGTGGCGGTGGCAGTAGCGGCGGCTCTGACGAGACCATCAAGGGCATCCTGGAGCAGGCGCGGCGCGAGATGCAGGCACAGCAGCAGGCACTGCTGGAGATGGAGGCCTGCGGACGCACCTCCTCCTCCTCCTCCTCCTCCTCCGCTGCGGAGCGACTTGGACTGGGCCTCCAGGACGCCGCCAAGGCCCTGCAGGGCCCGGGGCCCGCCTACGTGAAGCAGGAGGAGGGTGGCATGGTGCCCGTGTGCGTGGGCGCCGGCGGCATCGGCTGCCCGCAGACGCCGCTGAGCGTGCTGTCACCCGCCGCCTTCGTGCAGAACATCATCCGCAAGGTCAAGTCGGAGATCGGCGAGGCCGGGACGTACTTCGACCAGCACTGGTCAGCCGAGCGCGGAGGAGGAGGAGGAGGTGGCGGCGGAGGAGGAGGAGTGGTGGGGATCATGGGGGCCATCTCGCGACCTTTCACCTCCGCGTCACCCGCCGTGTCCTCCTCCTCGTCCTCTGGCCACGCCCCCGTGCCCCGCCCTTGGCCTCGCTCGGAGAACGGCGAAGGCCCGCCCACAGGCGACGACACGTCCGGAGCGGAGGAGGAAGTGGGGGGAGGAGGAGTCCAGGTGGGGGCGGGGCCGCCAGGGGGCCGTCCCGTGGAGGTGAAGGTGGAGCCGGAGGCGTCAGCGGGCGGCGGCGGCGAGGGCTCGTGTCCGAGCCGCGTGCCGTACTACCCGGCGTACATCCCGCGCACCCTCAAGCCCACGGTCCCACCACTCACCCCCGAGCAGTACGAGATGTACATGTACCGCGAGGTGGACACCATCGAGCTCACGCGACAGGTCAAGGAGAAGCTGGCCAAGAACGGCATCTGCCAGCGCATCTTCGGAGAGAAGGTGAGACAGCCAGGTCCTCCAAAGAGAACTCTTAAGAGGAGCTGGTTCACCCCTACCAGTGGGATGGAGACAGCAGACCTTCTGAGGTCTTCAAGGAGACTTTGGGGGCATCTTTAAAATCATGCCCCTAGAGTGTAGCACTGTAGCTGCCCCATGTTCATGCCCCCAGAGTGTAGCACTGTAGCTGCCACATGTTCATGCCCCCAGAGTGTAGTACTGTAGCTGCCACATGTTCATGCCCCCAGAGTGTAGTACTGTAGCTGCCTGGCTTCTCTAACTGTTGGTTGCAGTAACTCGCGCTAGGTAGCAGCGATTTTTTGTTTTGTACCAACAGTACTCGGTGACCTCGAGAAACAGAGATCTATGTGAACATGTCCTTAAAGGGAGAACAACACGACCATTTTAGTGAGGTTAGGTACCATATTTCTAGTGTCAGATAAAGTGGATCCAGGGTGGATCCAGGTTCTGAAATGGAATGTACGTGAAACTAGTCACTGCTGTGAGATTTATATTACAGTGTTCTACCTTTCATTGTTTTCCGTCAGAATCATTACATTTTACATTACATACTATTACATTTGGCTGACACATTTTTTAGCCAAAGCAACTAACAACATGATAAACCGTCTAAGCTTTTTAAAGCAATTCTCTCAACAATTCTAGGACTATTTCTAGGACTATTTGCTAGGACTGCATCAGTGAGTGCAGTATTTAAACAGTCAAGTGTCAGTTCTAGTCCGGTCAAACGGTCAAATTGAACATTTTAGAAATATTTGCGATGCATCATTCAGTAGTGGAGCCGGAGATAAAAGGTAGCCATCTCAACAATCAGTTGTCTTGTAACTAATAAGCCAGAGCGTTTACGGCTCTGTTATAAGCATCAGTTGTCTTGTAACTTATAAGCTATGCTTTGCCACCCTCTAGTGGCGATGAGTAGAGTGACAGGTAAACCTCTTGTTATTCCACCACCAACAGTTGAAGTGTGAGTTCCTATTTGCATTATGTTTGATGCACCAATGCATGCCAAAGCTCATTACATTAACCCTGTTAATGAATACTGAAATAAGACAAATGACTTTCATTTTGAGTGCGCTGGAGCTATTTGCCTGTGCCAACACTTTGCATGCAAATGGTTGTTATTACTTGGTGTTTTAGCACAGTCATTCTGTGTAGCAATCCCTAATCTCTGTGGAAGGGACATGTGGTGATGAGACGCTTTAGCGTGTTTGAAACTAAATGAATAATCTCTTTCTCTTGTGCAGGATGGTTGTCTACAGAACTACCTACTCAAAAACATATAATACTGGTACATATATATTTCCTCTCTCTGCCTCCCCTCCTTTTCTCTCTCTCTCTCTCTCTCTCTCTCTCTCTCTCTCTCTCTCTCTCTCTCTCTCTCTCTCTCTCTCTCTCTCTCCCTCCCTCCCTGCCTCTCTCTGTGTCCAGGTCCTGGGTCTGTCTCAGGGTAGTGTGAGTGACATGCTGTCCCGTCCCAAGCCGTGGAGTAAGCTGACCCAGAAGGGTCGCGAGCCCTTCATCCGCATGCAGCTGTGGCTGCTGGACCAGCTGGGACAGGGCCTGAGTCAGCTGCCCAACCACACCAACACACAGGGTAGGCACACACACACATACACACACACACACACACACACACACACACACACATACACACACACATACACATACAAACACATACTGTACAAACGCACACACACACACACACACAGTCATGCATAAACGCATATACACACACACATAAATACGTGCACAAACACATATTGTACATACTACAGTACATACTACTACATACTGTACATACTGCACGCACATACACGCACTCTCACACACACACACAAATAAATACACACGCACACACGCACACACGCACGCACACACACACACACACACACACACACACACACACACACACACACACACACACACACACACACACACACACACACACTGTATATTCATGTATATGGCCACTTTACATAAACACATTTCAGTACACACAAACATAAAATTACCTCCGCATACAGTATGCAGTAACGCACAAACATCATTACCAGCCACTACAGCCACTACCTATCTTAGATATGAGCAAAGGAACTAATGGTGCGTTTACAGAATGCTGTCGCCACTGTATGTCTGTTTCCATAATCAAATAGCTCCATGAAGCACTCTGGATGAATTGTTCCAGTCAGCTGATAGGGCAGCTTTAGTGTTTGCTTTTCTAGCCACCGCTTCTCATGCAAAGGAGAGGAGGCTTTATTATGCTTCCTGCTCAACGGAGACTGGGGGCCGCCAATGGTGCTCAGACCTACAGTACTGGGCTCCTCAGGGAATCTGTACTCAGACCTGCCTGCTGAGGTCCTCAGGGAATCTGTACTCAGACCTGCCTGCTGAGGTCCTCAGGGAATCTGTACTCAGACCTGCCTGCTGAGGTCCTCAGGGAATCTGTACTCAGACCTGCCTGCTGAGGTCCTCAGAGACTCTATGCTCAGACCTGCTGGTCTCCTCAGGATTCTATGCTCAAATCTGCTGAGGTCCTCAAGACATCCTGGGGTCCTCAGGGGATCTGTACTCAGACTTGCTGGGCTCCTCAGGGTTCTATGCTCAAATCTGCTGAGGTCCTCAGACTCTGTACTCAGACCTGCTGGTCTCCTCAGGGTTCTATGCTCAAATCTGCTGAGGTCCTCAAGGACTCTGTACTCAGACATGCTGGGATTCTCAGGGACTTAGTGCTCAGACCAGCTGGGGTCCTTAGGGACTCTGTACCAGTTGAACAGGATCATTGATGACTTATTACTGATTGATGTCAAATTGCACATTCCCAAAGCGCATTATAAAACCATTCTCTTCTCTACAGAAGCCTACTTGCAGTCAATATCTATGTGCAGACCAAAAATTTACAACCACGGCAATTTTGCAAACAAAGCAAGACTTATTT
>NC_055964.1:30942246-30947246 GCF_018492685.1 Alosa sapidissima | reverse complement strand
TTTACAGCACTTAAAACCTGGCGTAATCAAGCAAATTTCGAGTAAATTAACTTTAGTGTTCCACAAGTCTTTGCCTTTTGATGTATTGTTAAAGGTGGTAGTACAAACTTGCACTTGTTTTAATAGTACAATACAAAGGATTGGAATTATATATGTATAGTTATATGAATATTACACATTTACTGAAAATAATAATGATATCTTAGGTTCTTGACACTTGTGTGCTGATTATTGAAATAGAGTGTACAGATATATTAACCAAACTCACAAGCCAGTTGTGGTCTGGCAGGCTTGCCCACCTTTTAGAACTTCTCTCAGGGTAGTCTTGCTTCTAAGCTTTACTGAACAGGTCAGGTCTCATCACTGGTAAAGTTCGCCAAACATAAACATCATTCGAGTCTCGTTGAGCTGATTCTCGTTTGCAGCTCAGACTTACTGGACATTGCTCATTCGTATACGAGTATTTCTCAGTGAACATGTAATCAAATGACCACAGCATTTTGTGAGCATTGAATGATTCTATGTCTTTGTTTATATGACTGAATTCCATATGGTCTTGAATAAAAGTGCACTGGATAAAAAAAGCAGGAAGTCAGGCAGTATACCCTATAGATAGACTAACTGAGTATGCTTTTGAGATGAACAAGACATGACCACTAACGTTTCCAGTGCGGTATACCTCCATATCGGAGAATCAAGAGATTTTTGTTTATATCACAAACACATATGGCACTGCCAAGGGAGGCTTGAGTAACAGAACAATTTTAGATGTGTATTATACCTTTGAAGAGAAAAACACCGTTGTGAAACCACAGACATTTCTTGAAAATGTTGCATTCACACTTTAGGCACAGATTTGTGTGTATGTAGAATATGTTCTTTTTTCATTTAGGAACTGGGGTCAAGTATTTATCCGAACAGAACTTTTCATTTGTTTGTTTGTTTGTTTGTTTTTCTCAACAGAGATCTTAAAAGAAATAAAATGTCTCAAAGACAATGTTTATGAGAAGAGATCTGCTAATTTCACTTTATGGGCTCTCCTCACAGAGCAGTCACTTCACTGGATTTCTACGGAATGAGGAAATCTTGTCATCACATGATGTGCATAACCAACAGAACTCTTTCACTGTTTCTCACTCGTTTCACTGCTTGTGTTGGTGATATTTGTGACATTCATTTTTATTCAAGTCCGTGGTCCTCAATAAAGTTTTTTTTTTCTCTTTCCGTATGTCTCGTTCATATATTTCTTTGTATGGAACTCATGCGACTTTGTGAAGCTGGCCGGTAGGCATGGCGTGGACATGGAAGGGTTAAGCTCTCCTCTTCTCACCATCTTTGGCCAAGATCTCAGTGTTTTTTTCCCCCCTCAGCCTGGAATTCCTTGCATGTCTCAGATGTGATGTGGGTGAGATACACACAGAGACACACACACACACACAACATTACATTACATTTAGCAGACACTTCTTGACCAAAGTGACTTACATATGTCAGCTATATTACAAGGGATAACATTGTCCCCGGAGCAACTTGGGGTTAAGTGCCTTGTTCAAGGGCACAACGGTGGAAGCCGGGAATTGAACCGACAACTTTCAGGCTACTGCACGCTAACCCAGCTCCTTAACCACTACACTACCACCGCCCACCACACACACACACAGCTTTACCTAGTTACCTGACCTGTCCCAGTCCACCCACTTTATGCACAAAAGAGTGCAGCTCCAGCTGGTCTGTTTGATGTGGTCAGGAAGTTAAAACTGGTATATGCTGTGGGGTATTATGGGACACCTCATGTGCACATCACTTTATCATTGGCTCCGTCAGGTTCCCATGACCGCATTCATATTTTGAGAAAGATGCACTGTTTTTGATCAAGTTATGAAAATATAACTGAAATGGTATGTTGACCAAGCACCGAATTCTCTGAACAGTATAGTTTGTTGCACTGCATTGCATATCATGATGACTAACATGAAGTGTGGCTGAAGAGAGAAAAGAGGTGTTTAGAGAGACTCGCATTGTCCCGGTAATGTTGATAGATAGGGCATGCTTTTAAAGCCCATTTTCTTTGCTCATGCCTGTCATATCATCCTCCTGTGAATAGTGCTGAAATTCCCTGATGACTCATTTCTCTTAATACTGCAAATGTCAGAGCACTTTAAACTTTGGTTTCAAAAAAGCTCAAATAAATATTACATGTCTTTTAATCACACGTCCCAGGCCATCGTTGAATGGATTACTATGTGACCCTTTGTGTTTCTGTTTCTTCATTACCTCTCAGCCATGGCATAGCTTTAAACAGTGCAACACTATATACAATTAAAATGAAAAAAATAATGTTTTATCCACATTTTAGTCTTCTTGACTAGTTTAGATATTCTTAAAAATGTGTTGAACTTTTAAGTTTGACCTTTTGTTCCTCTTCCCATGTGAAATGAATGATAGGCTACACTTTCTAACTGACTTCTTGCTATTCTAATTAGGCCTACAGAACATGATATTCAAATATCTACCCCTCCCCCATCAAGAGGCAAAGACCAAACGTGATTACGCAACATTCTGTCATTACGTGCTACGTCACATGCGCAGTCTGTGGTTGAAACGCGGCGATGACGGGCAGAGTCTACGGTGGGACGGAGTAGGACTGCAAATGGATCTGAATATCTGTTTGTGTCGCTTATTTGCAGTTTGTTTAAAGCCGGATGAAAGAATACTCCATCCCCTACATGTTCGTTCTCTTCTAGAGCTTCTTCTAAGGTTTGTACGCCTGTTGAGTTATTGCTTTGCTGTGTTGGCGCGACTCAGGCCTGTGCTTAGGGGTCCGCCCTCTATCGCATAACAACAACAAAAACACAACCTACTCCGTTAGTTAGCCCGCTAGTTAGCTTTAGTATCAAAGCAGGCCCGCTCAAGGGAGGAGGTGAAAGAACCGGGGGAAGAGGAAGGTACCGACAAACACTGCAGATATTCTTGTAAGTTAGTGCTGGAGGTGTATTCTCACGATAGTTGTCACGGCTACCTAATTTACCCCTGGCTACTGAACAGCAACAAAGCTATGATAGATCTAGATAAATTGCACCGTATAACAGTTAGCTGATGTTAGCCAGTTAGAAGCTAGCTGGAAACGCTGAACAGTTTGCTCTAACGTTTCACTATTTGTGCTATCATAGTGTTGACAGCTATCGCTGGGTTAGGTCGAAATAGAACTGTTCAAAACATACGGTGGTTGAAATGACTTGCACAGCTTGTTGGGTGTCATGCTATTTGTGAAACCGTAAGAGGCTTAATGTTATGATTCAGGAAATATTTTGACATGGAACGTTATGGTATTTCTATGTGGCTAGCTTATCAGATAAGTTATACAGTTAGCTTGAACTGTCGCCCAGTCAGCTGGCAAGAATCCGCTAGCTGGCTAGCTATCGAGTTAGAAGATCTCTGGATTTACTAATATGAATGAACTTTTGAAATCGACCTGCCAACTTGCTGTTATAAATAGAAAACTGTCTGCTAAGGTTTATTTTGACGTTTGTTAAAAACAGTGATATTATTGTTACCCAAAACAGTTTAGAAATGTTGCACTAGCCACTAACTAGCCTTAAGTGTTTTGCTTGTTTGGTAGCAGTGCAACCAGAGCCGACTAGTAAACATTAGCTTCCCGATACCTCGCAAGCTTGATTGGAGCTTGATTGCGTGGAACTCGCAAATTAAGTATGCAATTCACATGTTTATTATCGCTTCTTCGCTTGTTAGAGTGCAGTTCATATCGAGCGTTCGTAGACCTTCAGCTATTCTGATATCAAAACATTTATTGTAACGTTATTCCTCTCATCAGCACAGTCTGCACTGCATCTCATTGTATACGCCCTAAATCATCCTTATAGTCAGGACTGCATGCAGTAACAAGTGTGTCAAACTAGATGCTGATTTGTGCAGTCACTAAAAGTCACATGCCACCACGATTTACTGCATGCAATGCTTATATTTAATTCCACTGTGGCTTTGTTGCACCATGCTAAAATGCTAGTCACAAGGAAGGCATTCAGCTCTTTACAAGTTAAAATTCAACAGTGTGGTCATGCCAAAGCCGTATGTACATGTCCCAGTCAGAGAGGCCACATAAGGTAACCTTGTTTGCAGGGAAGGCAGGCATGGGTGCACCCATGCGGACACAGAGTATTGAAAAGCTCTCAGATTGAGCTGACTGAGCTGTGAGAGCAGAGTCACTGCTATCTAGCCATTTGTCTGGTATTTTGTTTTTAGGTCTGGTTTGGTTGGGTTTTCAGTGGCAGACTTTTGGCAGGCAGATGCTCTGTCATACAGGCGAGGCAGGAGGGAGGTACAGACTGACCTTCTGTCATTATGAGCGGAATACCTGAGCACCTGAGACTGACTGGATGGTTTCCACTCCTTCACAAATGAAGCCATTGCTTCCACTGTAAACCGAGCATTTTTCGGGAAAGTCTATCTCCCCACCCGCGCACAGAGCAAGTCTGTTGTTGTTTGTTTGCCTTTTTTGTTTGAATTGTTTTGGTGTTGAAAGCGTCAGACTCATCCCTGTGAACAGAGGCTTATTTGTAATGATCACCCCAGCACTGTTCTCAAACGGCACACAACATGGAGTTTCCAGCTACAATATTTTCATTTACCAAGGGGGGTATTTTAAGGTATGTTGTAAACCTCCAAATAGAGGAGCTTTATAGCAAAGATTCTAGAGCGGAGCTCTGTTCTAGAATCTTTGCTTTATAGTTTTGTTCTATAAAGCAGCAGAACAAAGCCGCAGGAATCATCTGTTTATGTCTCAAGGCCAGTTCACACCAAGAACGATAACAGTAACTGAAAGAGAAAGTGAAGACGATAGGGGTAAACCACCTCCTAGGAACCCCCCTCTGAATGTCACTGAGAAGACTAGCATTTTGGCTGAAAGACACTGAGAAGACTAGCATTTTGGCTGAATGTCATTGAGAATACTAGCATTTTGGCTGAATGTCATTGAGAATACT
>NC_055964.1:30934746-30937246 GCF_018492685.1 Alosa sapidissima | reverse complement strand
GTGATGGTTAAGACTGGCACCACTCACCCTGGATTACAATGGTGACCATGCCCGTTGGGTGGGGGTGGGGGTCACGGTCAGAATGAGGATCAGATTTCAGATACTACATAGAAGAGAATGTTGACCTGGTCACAGACACAGGCACAGGTCAGATACTACCTATAAGAGAGAGTTGACCTGGACACAGACACAAACACAGACACAGACGCAGGTCAGATACTACTTATAAGGGAGAGTTGACCTGGTCACAGACACAGATACTACGTATAGGGGAGAGTTGACCTGTACACAGACACAGACGAGTGGAAGAGAGAAACAGTCTGAGCTACAGCGGGGAACTGGCTCAACATGTGACCACTCCTAGCAGAGAGGCGGAGTGTGACATGAAGAAGTCAAAGGGACACACTCTCTGAGTGGTTTACTATGTTACTTACTGCAGCATGAGACAGACACACACTTGTTACAGTAGCAGGCCATCTTCAGTGCCCCTGTGTGGTTGTGTGTGGGTGAGTGTGAGTTGGGTCCTTCAGTAGGGAAGTTCAGAAGGGCTTTCTGTGAGGTCCTCTGTCCAGGCGCTGCACCCAGTGTCCAGCTGCATCAAAGAGCCTCTCTTCACCCAGAGAGTAGCCAGCCACTGGGCCTACTCACACACACACACACACACACACACACACACACACACACACACACACACACACACACACGACACACACGAGGCATCCCATCTCAGGCTGGTCGCGGGCTGGGTAGTCGGCTAATTTAATTTAGAGCCGTAACGTGTTTAAGGCTTGCAGATCTAAATAGGATGTTTCACTCCTCCGTGGCAAGTGTGTGTGTGGGCATCTGATGTAAGCGGTGTGTCAGAGCACAGAGCCACCTTTAAGAGGATGGTGGTGGCGAGGGATCAGACTCTGGCGCAACAACGCCTTGCGTGGGCGTCCCAAAGGATTGTGCGACTGTGTGTGTGTGTGCGCTCTGGTCTGCAATATTTCTCGTCAAGGTATATGTGTCTCGTTGAGAAGTTGTAGCCAGCATGACTGACGAGACTAAATTAGCATAGAAGATGCTCCAGCCACGTTTACTTTTTTTGTGTAGCAGCATTTTGGGTATTTGCTGGAAACAATAATGTGTGTGTGTATGTACGTACAGTATGTGCATATGTGGATGTATGTAGGTGTGTTTGTATGTTGCCGTGTGTGTATGCATGTGTGTAGTAGTAGTGAAAAATGTGTGTATTCAAAGACAGAGACAGATAACTCCTAAAATCCCAGGATTATGGAACTGTGTGTGTGTGTGTGTGTGTGTGTGTGGGGTGTGTGTGTGTGTGTGTGTGTGTGTGTGTGTGTGTGCTGGAGGAGAGTCACTCATGGCTTACCTGACCTGACCAGTGGGGTTTAACACAGGTGGTCACAGTGACGGGCCTCATATGGACAGAGGTGTGAAAAGCTGCCGTAGCATAGCGAGGCGCTAGAGCAGAGCATCGTCAGGGAAGTGTGTGTGTGTGTGTGTGTGTGTGTGTGTGTGTGTGTGTTCTGCATTTGTTCTGCATTTGTTTAATCAGTGTGTGTATGTGTGTTTATTTATGTATGTGTGTGTTTTCTGCATTTGTCTAATCAATGTGTATGTTGTGTGTGTGGGACAGAGAGAAAGAGAGTGTGTGTGTTGGCAGCTGACACATCTCTTGTGTTTGTTTCAGGAGGAGGAGGGGCAGCAGAGCTTGGAGTGCATCCAAGCCAATCAGATCTTCCCCAGGAAGCCCCCAGTCCTGGAGCAAGATGACCTGCAGGTGAGACACACACACACACCTCCAGTCTGTCCCAGTGAATCAAATGCCTTGAGAATAGAATACAAAAGACATTAAATACCCTCTCACCCACCACACGTGTGTGTGTGTGTGTGCGCCTGTGTGTGTGTGCGTGTGTGTGCCTGCTCAAATTATTGCAGCGCTACTGTTATTGAGTGTGTATTTGTCGCTAATCAAGTGTGTGTGTGTGTGTGTGTTTAGGTGCCCTACGCTGAGCTGCATGGAGAGTTCACGCAGTATGTGGGGAGAGCGGAGGACGCCATCATCGCCATGTCCAACTACCGGCTGCACATCAAGTTCAAGGAGTCCATCGTCAACGTAAGGGTCCTCTCTTTCTCTCTCACACACACACACACACACACACACACACACACACACACACACACACACACACACACACAAAGACACACTCCCTCTTGCCCTCTGGAGTTGTTTAAAAAGACTTTGTGTTAGGCTACGGGGGGCATCATGGTGTTTAGAGCTCTGGAGGGACGTTTGTCAGGTCTTCAAACCGACCCCCTGACCTACCCTCCATTCTCACTGGTCTTCCTCTCATCCTCATCCTCTCATCCTCATCCTCTCATCTGAATCCTCTCCTGAATCATCCTCATCCTCTCATACTCATCCTCTCATCCTCTCATCCTCATCCTCATCCTCTCATCCTCATCCTCTCATCCTCTCATCCTCATCCTCATC
>NC_055964.1:30919746-30922246 GCF_018492685.1 Alosa sapidissima | reverse complement strand
AAAGATTAGCTCAAACTTTAAACAAAAAAAATGTAGATTGTCCCTTCACCCTCCCTGTAGTCCATGTCGTCCAGTACCAGAGGGCTACTGGGGCTGAACATGGCCCTACTGTGTCAAGTACTGCAGTACGGTCTTATAGACCTTCTGTTGCAGTTTTGGGCATTATCTAAAAACGACAAACCAAAGCGCACCACATAGCTAAGCACTTTGACTTTGCCTGGGACGTGTTAGAGCAGCACTTGTGTGTGGAGAGTAAGAAGAGCCTCGTTGTTCTTTTGACTTTGGCTGAACATCGCTGGCCATCTGGATCCGCAGTCCCAGGGTGGTACACCTGCCCAGAGCGCCCTGCAGCAGGGGGGTAATGATGAAGGCATCATGTCCCGTAATTACTCACAGTAGAGGCTGAGTCATTCTAGCATCCTCGTTAAGACCCTTGTTACCTGACCCCCCCCCCCCCCCCCCACTCGTTAACCCTTAAAGGAGTACCGTCACGAATGTTGGGAAATTAACGTTATACAGAATATCTGGGTTCATTGAATTCAACATAGAATTTTAGAACCTTCAATTGTTGCGGAACGGAATCTTATGTTAGAATGTTCAAAAAACCTACACCTTTAAGCTTGTTATTTCCTGCAGGGCTTCCAGGTGCTGGTGGAGACCGAGTGGCTGGACTTCGGCCACAAGTTCGCTGACCGCTGTGGACACGGCGAGAATGCTGAGGACCTGAATGAGCGCTGCCCGGTCTTCCTGCAGTGGCTCGACTGCGTTCACCAGCTGCAGAGGCAGTTCCCGTGCTCCTTCGAGTTCAACGAGGCCTTCCTGGTAAGCGAGAGACACAGAATTCTGAGTTAGGAGGGAGGGAGAGATTGAGAGACCTTCCTGGAGAAGTTTAGAAAGGCTGGCGAGTGTCTTTCTTGGTGAGGATCGCTCTGGGGATGTAGTGATTTAAAGGAACATGCCACATTTTGGGGAAATTAGCTTATTGCTGTCTACCCCAGAGTTCGTTTCCATACCCTTCTCTTCTCTGTGCTGCTATAACCCAGTCTGACACCATTAGCCTAGCTTAGCATAATTCTCCCGAAGTGCACTTTAAGCCCTGGATCTACTTTTAGTGAGCACTTTTAGTAGTACAAGGTTTTATTGTATTTATGGGTAGGGGTAGTCTTGGGGGGGGGGGGTATATATTTTATCTTTATTTTAGCTTATTTATTCATGTTTTAAACTTTTATTCTATAACTTATTATTACACTTGTAATAACTTGAAGTTGAAGTGTGTTAGACCAGTTAGCCTATAGCTCCCTTTTAGCTATAGGTTAGCTATAGGCTAACTGACATAGAGATCCAGAGCTAGTGGGAGCAGACAGAGGCCTATGGCTAGCGTGAACATACAGGCAGCTGGACCTATTGTGATCATACGGAGACCTGGAACTAGTGTGAGCGTTCAGAGAGCTGGGGCTAACATGAGCGCCAAGAGAGCTGGAGCTAACATGAGCGCCAAGAGAGCTGGAGCTAACATGAGTGTACAGATAGATGGAGCTAGCATGAGTGTACAGAGTGCTGGAGCTAGCATGAGTGTACAGATAGATGGAGCTAGCATGAGTGTACAGATAGTTGGAACTAGCATGAGTGTACAGATAGTTGGAGCTAGCGTAAGTGTGTCGATAGCTGGAGTTAGCATGAGCGTACAGATAGTTAAAACTAGCATGAGTGTACAGATAGTTGGAGCTAGCGTAAGTGTGTCGATAGCTGGAACTAGCATGAGCGCAAAGAGAGCTGGAGCTAGCGTGAGTGCACAGAGAGCTTTGATGCTTGGATTTGTTTGTGTTTAGTTCAGTGTGTGTGTGTGTGTGTGTGTAGTTCGGTAGAACTCTGCCAGCCACACACGAGAGTGTGTGTGTGTGTGTGTGTGTGCACGCACTGGGTCAATTAGGCTGTGCGGAGTCTGGCTGCATTTATCTTCACCAAGGCCAGAGTAGAAGGAAGAACACAGGGCATGAGTTTGCATGCATGCTTAAGCTTAGGACTGTAATTTGCATACTTAAGCTTATACAATTTCCTGCCATTTCACAACTTCATGGGTTGTTGACATATTGTCCTATGTTTGTGTGTGTGTGCGCGCATGTGTACAGGTGAAGTTGGTGCAGCACACATATTCGTGTCTGTACGGAACGTTTCTATGCAACAGTGGTAAGGAGCGGGAGGAGCGGCTAAGCCAGGAGAAGACCTGCTCCGTGTGGTCACTACTGCGGCCTGCCAACAGAGCTTTCCGGAATATGCTCTACTCCTCGCACTCTGAGACCGTAAGCAACTCTCACTCCGCACACTCAAGCATTAACTCACAGAACAGTCTTTATTGGAACATGTGGTCAATAAACGTACGCGTTTCGGCCCTAGGCCATCATAAGCGTGCTCATGTTTAACCCACGCCCGCCTTGTGTTGTAGGTATTGCACCCTGTGTGTCACGTGCGGAACCTGTTGTTGTGGACGGCGGTCTACCTC
>NC_055964.1:30912246-30917246 GCF_018492685.1 Alosa sapidissima | reverse complement strand
AACATGGAGAACGTGGAGAACATGGAGAACGTGATGGTCAACGGCACGAGGACAGGAAGGCTGAAGGGGGAGGGGCTAAACGCAGAGGAGGAGGAGCCAGCTGTGTCCGTGGGCGTGACTGCGGGGCAGATGGGGAACGTTCTGCAGGAGGCAACGGAGGAGAAGGCCAACGCCCGCGGCGGCAGGACGGTCGCGCACGGAGGGGATGTCTATCCGAATAGAACCACGGATGCGATGGACAGCGTCACCAACAGAGTGACCTCTCCTGAGGACGAGAGCCGTGAGGCCCTGAAACCCACAGATGCTGGACTGAATCCAAACGACGTGCACGCACACGCTGTTAACGGCGCCCTCGCCGACGCTCCCACCCCAGAGCCCCAGGGGGCGACAGAGAGCCAGGAAGCACCCTCTGCCCCCTCCCTCCGCACGCACGCCGCCCTCAGGACTATGAGCAATGGCGGAGCGGGAGCAGGACCGGCCGAACAGCCGGACAGGCCGGACCAGCCGCCGCCACCGCCAGAGTCGCTGGACAAGAGGCTCTCCCTGCTGGAGAGCTCCACAGAGACGCTCACCGAGGAGGGGACCAATCCCGCGCCCCGCCCAGACTCCCTGGCCCCCGCGAGAGCGGACGGCCCCGAGCCCGACGCCAACCCGGAGCTGGGCCCCTCCCAGCGTCCTGCTCTCAGTGCCTTGGCCCCCGTGCCGCCCGCCCAGGACGACTCTCGGCCCCCCCACCCCCCCTGCAACGGCGGCGAGAGCTGGGAGCCCGAGCCGGGCACCCCTCAGTGGGCGCGGAGCAACGGCGAGCGCGCCCCCCCCCCTCAGCCGCCAGCTCTCGGCCGCCAGCTGCGGCTCCCTGACGCTCCAGTACGCCTCCGCCGTCGCCGCGGCAACGCCGCCGCCCGCGTGCCCCTACCTCCCACAGCAGCACCGCGCCAGCTGCTCCCAGCACCACCACCGTTGCTGCCCGCACGGCATCATGGGAAGGCCCGCGACCGCCACGGCCACGACGGTCGCCAGCCCCTCGGAGGCGGGTCCGAGCCAGCGCAGCCACCTGGACGAGGACGGGCTGGCGCTGCACACGGACGTGGTCCAGCAGCGTCTGCGGCAGATCGAGGCCGGGCACCAGGCCGAGGTGGAGACGCTGAAGCGGCAGGTGCAGGAGCTCTGGAGCCGCCTGGAGAGCCAGCAGGCCGCGGGGGGGCTACGCCTGAACGGAGACCTGGGGGACGAACTGGTACGGGACACGCGCACACACCAGCACACACCAACACACACACACACACACACACACCAGCACACACACACACACACCAGCACACACCAGCACACACACACTAGCACACACCAGCACACACACACTGGCCTCAACGGAGACCTGGGGGACGAACTGGTACGGGACACGCACACACACACACACACTAGCACACACCAGCACACACACACACTGGCCTCAACAGAGACGTGGGGGACGAACTGGTACGGGACACACACACACACACACACACCAGCATACGCACACACACACACTGGCCTCAACGGAGACGTGGCGGACGAACTGGTACGACACACACACACACACACACCAGCACACACCAGCATATGCACACACACACACCAGCATACGCACACACACACACTGGCCTCAACGGAGACGTGGGGGACGAACTGGTACGGGACACACACACACACACACCAGCACACACACACACCAGCACACACCAGCATACGCACACACACACACACACACACACGCACACACACACACACACACACACACACACACCAGCACACACACACACCAGCATACGCAAGCATACGCACACACACACCAGCACACACACACACCAGCACACACCAGCATACGCACACACACACACACTGGCCTCAACGGAGACGTGGGGGACGAACTGGTACGGAACACACACACACACACACCAGCATACGCACACCAGCACACACACACACCAGCACACACACACACACCAACACACACACACTGGCCTCAACGGAGACCTGGGGGACGAACTGGTACGGGACACACACACACACCAGCACACACCAGCATACGCACACACACACACCAACACACACACACTGGCCCATACCTAATAACCAACAGTGATCTTTTTGTCATGGAAGACTAACCAGTACAGGCATATAAAGACCCAAAAACAACAACCCACACATACTAGCACACTTAACACTTAGCCTCTGACTAGTCCTGCACTGACCACAACCACTGGTCTCATCTGTGAGAGACTAATGGGATATGGGTGAGACGCTTAATGAATACCCAAACATATTTCAATTTCAAATTAAATTTACTTATAGAGTACGTTACACATGTCTGATGGCGCTTTACAGAGTGTTGAAACAGTGTGTGTGTGTGTGTGTTTCTGTCTGGCTAGCTGGTGTAGACATCCTCATCACCTACTTTCTGTTTCTCTCAGACCTCAATAGCGGACTCCGACTTCAATCAGGACCCAAACTGCCTGTCGCGCTGCAGCACAGAGTTCTTCTCAGAAGCCAGCTGGGAGCAGGTGGACAAGCAGGACACTGAGGTTGGACTACACAAACACACGCGCTCAACCACACACACACGCACACACTCACCCATGTATGCACGCACGCACACACACACACACACAAACACACACACACACACACACTAGAGATGCACCGATATGGAATTTTAGGGCCGATAACGATAACCGATATTTATTGGTTTGTTGTGGCCGATACCGATACGATAACCGATAATATTACTCTTGAAAACAATTTGGGGAAAGCATTTAATAAGCATAATTTTATTGCAGTAATTGTACCTACCACCAAATGATGGACAGAACTCATAATAGTCCTCAATAGTACAGCAGTCAACATAACAGTAGCCTAGCCCTACAGTATGTGTGGCTCCTTTAAGTGCACCTGACGTCAGTGAATTGCGAGTGAGTGGCTAGAGAGTTTGAATCGTTTTCATTTAGGACTAAACGCTCATAAACGGCTCAGCTGGGAATAAGCTACAGTATAGCGACCAAATCAGAGTTTGTGAGGGAAACTTAGTTTTAGTTTCAACTGCGGGTAACTGAATAAAGCTGCAACTCCTCAGACTGTATCTTATGTCCGTCTACTCTGTTGCGCACAACCTGCTGCAGCAGAAATGAAAGGCGTTAGCCCCGAAGGTTTTAATAACTTATTATGACGACCTGTCTGGAACTGAAGCACGAATGGTTAGCATATTTCTAGGTAATAATACAAAACCCAAGCTAAAGTAATGCAAATATAATACTAAAACACAACTTAGAACTAGGCCTACTTATGTACTCATCCCACTAAAGAGTTTGTTTATTTCTTTCCCCGACCAGCGCGGTAAAGTGCAAACACACCAGCACAAGACGGCTCTAGATAGGGCTGAGCTCCGCTCTGGTAAGGTTAAATGGTGGATCATTCACGAGAGGATTTTGAGATGCACAGATTCCCAAATGAACACATATCCACAGATTTTGTTAGAGTGGTGAAATACATTCACACCGCTGACATTATATTGAGGAAAAAGTATAGCCAACCAAGCTCAAGTAGGCTAGTTCAGTGTAGCCAGACGGACCTTACTTAGGCCTAAATTAGGAAAATATCGGCGCAAATTATCGGCCAGAATTCTGTTATCGGACCGATAATAATATTTTAATTTTTTCACTTATCGGCTAATAATATATCAGCCGCCGATACATCGTGCATCCCTAACGAACACACACATATTGAAGTGGAAACACATACATATATTGAAGTGGGACCCCACACACACACACACACACACACAAACTGAGATGTCGGAGTGCATTGATGTACATACACAGGGACACACACACAAACCCGTGTGCACACCATCAGCCACAGTAGGCTGATGAAGCTCTCCTAGATGTTGCTAATGTGTGTTGTGTGTGTGTGCTGCAGGTAACGCGGTGGTACCCTGACCACTTGGCGGCTCAGTGCTACGGCTGCGAGAGCAGGTTCTGGTTGGCCACCAGGAGACACCACTGCAGGTACACACACACACACACACACACACACACACACACACACACACACAGAGATACATGGGGAAAGCATGGAACTGGAGTAGGTTTTAACATTGGGCCATGCCCACTCTGTTAGTGCTGGAGAAGCCCACTGCAGGTACTCGCGCACACACACACACACACACACACACACACACACACACACACACACACACACACACACACACACACACACACATATTGGCCCGTGCCCAGTCTGTTAGTGCTGGAGAAGCCCACTGCAGGTACACACACACACACACACACACACACACACACACACACACACACACACACACACATATTGGCCCGTGCCCAGTCTGTTAGTGCTGGAGAAACCCACTGCAGGTACACACACACACACACACACACACACACACACACACACACACACACACACACACACACACACACACACACACACACACACACACACACACACACTGGCTTCCACTGGAGCTCCTCTGCTGTTCTCTATGTGTAAGTGTTTGCTGGAGCGCAGCCAAGGGTTTAACTGTGTACAGCGGTCAAAACCATACACTTCTCCTTACTTAAGGATTAACTATTAGCAGCGGTCATCTGGGTTGTTCCTGGGTCATTGCTGTAGAACGCCACACTTCCTCATACGGATGGATTGACTGCTGCAGTCAGGTCAGCTGTTTTGAACAGTTCATTTCTACAGAACCCCACACTTCCCTATACTTAGACTGCCTAATGAAGACTGTCTGCAGCGCTCGTGGCTGACCCCCAGTTTACAGGATGTCGCTGTGACCCTTTCTTCAGAACTGCGCTGATATACATACATACATACATACATACATACATACATACATACATACATACACACATTACAGTACTTACAGTTACTTACTTACAGTTATTCATTTAGCAGACACTTTTATCCAAAGCCACTTACATACAGTCATAATGATAGTCAAGTTT
>NC_055964.1:30894746-30909746 GCF_018492685.1 Alosa sapidissima | reverse complement strand
CTGGGGGAAAAGGAACTTAGTGTGTGTGTGTGTGTGTGTGTGTGTGTGTGTGTGTGTGTGTGTGTGTGTGTATGTGTGTGTGTGTGAAAGAGAGATACTGTATGACCATATAGAAATGAATGAGGGGAGGGGAGTGGAATTGTTTGGACATGTTTGTTTGTCACCGATGCCGAGCACTTTGGGTGGCCAGTGTGTGCAGGGACATGGTAGCAACACACACACACACACACACACACACACAGCCGCTCAGGAGTGTTGGTTAAAGCAGGATATATTGGGAGTAAGGAAGATCATTAACACACACTGCTCTATCTGAGACCTGGCTCTGTTTTAGTACAGGGTAGTAACATTCGGTAGATTGTGAGACACTTTCATCTGAACTGACCGGCCTTTGGACTGTCTCACTGACTAGCACAGTGTTCCTGAGTGTTTAAATCTGACCGACTGACTGGTTGTTGAGAGACTGTACAACTGCTCTATGGCCGTTTGACTTGGTTCCTCTTTATCTGGGACTATAATTGTGACTGCACATTTTGTTTTGATTTGTTAATGGCAATCTGACTGTGTCTCTATGGTTTGGGACGGGCTATTTTACTCTTTTTACTGACTTGTACTGCGCTTGTCTGACTCTCTAACTCTGACTGACTGACTGACTGACTCAGACAGACAGAAACTGGCTGTGTTTCAGGTGTTATGACTGGCAGTCTATTAGTATTTGAGTTCGTAGTAAGTATTTCAGTCTCAGTTACTGGCCCTTTATGACGGACTGACTGTGTGTGTGTGTGTGTGTGTTTTAAGTCAGCCCACACTGTGTGCTTAGGTAACTGATTGGACCGATGGAGGAGTTGATTGAGTGCTCTCAGCAGTTAGGAGGTGTGTGTTAATGCTCCCGAAGAAGGGACGAACAGGATTGGCAGATAAGATAGCTTTGCACTCCCTTTGTAAGCACACACACACACACACACACACATACACTCTGTGATGAACCATTTTGAGTACAGCCACTTCAGCCTGGACATGAAACAGTACAACTCACTCGACAACTGGAACCCCCACCACACACACACACACACACACACACACACACACACACACACACACACACACACACACACACACACACACACACACAGACAGACACACACACATACACTGGCAAAGTATGTATGCTACCCTGGCCCTGAAGTACAATCTCAGCTTAGAAACCCCTCTCATTGATTTTTCTAACCTGAAGAGGAGGTCAGTTTTTTTCTTCATACCCAGGGGGTTGTTTTTATTTTTATAGCTCTCAAAAGCTCATCTTGACCCCTTGTGTGGTTTCCACCTCGTCAGCAAACCTGGAACGTTGCAGAGCCTTCTAGTCCCAGTAGAGGGCACTGTGGGCATTTAGCTCATCTTGCTGTCAATCGAGGGGGTTTAACCAATCCCAAGCCTCCAAACATCCCCTCCCCTGTCCTCATCCAATCAGTGAGATGCTGACTGGAGCGTCTCACGTTTGTAAAGTAAATAAATAATTGAGATAATATATACAGATGAATATAGAGTGTAAGAAAATTGTATAGAATTCTCGAATAGTGGCTTGCTAAAATTGGTCACCAAAAATGTTTCTTTTTTAGCTTTTTATTTTCTCTTTCACCTGTTTTTTTTTTTGTGATTTACAAAGATGAATAGGATTTGTTTTTGCGTCCTCAATATGGGGATGAATGTGTCTGTGTTAAAGAGCAAAGGATTTTGTCTGCAGTTGTATTTTTCTTTCATTACCTTCTCTTTTTTTATGATGCAGTGGTCTCCCTGTTGACTCTGTTGTTGTTGTTTTATTTATTTTATTTACCTGTTGTTGAGATGCATCTCAAAAGTCTGACAACAATTCAGTTGCCACATGATAATCAGTGTTGATGTTAAGAGAAAGACACTCCTGTGGACAGGAGGTAGAAAGTGTGTGTGGTAGGATCACCTTTATAGATGGATGCCTGTAGACTGAGGACAGTCATTTCAAACAAGCCCAGACACACACACACACACACACACACACACACACACACACACACACTTGTACACGTTCACACCCATCTGAAGATGGTCTATCTGTTCAGCTAGAGAATCAGGAGCTCCCTTGTGTTTGGCAACTTGCCTGTTTTGGGATGTTGGACAGAATAAAAATCACCTAAACTAGATCCATGTGTGCGTCTATAGTGCCAGTTTAGGACTAACAGAGAGGGGGGCAAAGGCTTTGCAAAGGGGCGAGAGAATGCCAGAGATGCCCTCAAGATGCTCCATTATTTACCCTCTGCTAGATAATATAACAAAGGTGTGCAATCGGCCCCTTGGACTTCAGGTACTTCTGATACATAAGCGCATTTGGTTGCCTAAAAGTGTAACGCAAACCTCCAGACCACCTTGCTTTGCCCCGAGCCAAACACCTGCCCATCACGTCTGAAGGACCCCGCGCTTCAGCGCCAGATTGGGGGGGGGGGGAATTCTCCAGATCCCCCACCAAAACAGAATCACCATCACCAATCCATGAATGTGAAGTTGTTATCGACGAGAAAAAAAAAAAAAAGATTATTCCATGGTTTTATTTTTTTGCACATTGTTATCTTTATCTTTTCAATAGATATGGTCACAGACATGAAATAAAACTGAAAAAATGAAATTCCAACCCAGCCGTGAGTAGATTCTATTCTGGACCGTCTCTTTGCTGCACAACTGTTCCCTGTTCTGGTGTCCGTGAGCCCTGTGTGGTCCTATTCTCCAGTGCACCTTTACAGTGTCTGACCTTTAGCTTAGCATAGGCTACTTGGAGAACTGTACCGTACCATTGCCACTATTAGACACCTTTGTTTTCACCTTGGTCTTTGTTGATTGGCGTTTTTAACAACCAGTTGCTAATTGCAAAAGCAACATAAGTTGAGATGTACATGATCTGAATGTGGCACTTGTATAACATGTATAACCCTCCTTCATAAACGGTAACCTGGGTGAAGGGGGGTAAAAAATCCCAAGGCATCTTTTGAGTAATCATGTTGTGTTTTAATCTTCCCTTACAAATCAGGTAAAGCTCCATTTGTTATCATTAAACATCAATATTTTTACTCATCAAATACACAATATAAGTGATAACTTGACAAGAAAACAAAACAAACAAAAGAATCGAGAAAGATTATCTCATGCTTCGAGTTTGTGACGTGAGCGCTCCCGATTTTTGGTGACACCCTCCTCTGAAGACCAGTTGATGCAGTTTGGCTGTTGTAGTGCGAAGTTTTCACAAGAAAAACAAAGCGATAAGAGTCCCAACGAACCCTGAGGGCAAATGGAAGTTAAACGGTCACAGCACGGGGTGGGGGGAGGAGTTGGAAGAGGATCATCCGTCATCTAAGCAGCAGAGGGCGCTAGACCACACTGTCCGCTGGAAGTCACTTAGCAGGGGTGTCCAGCTTCCAAATGAGTCCAGTAAGCAAACGCCTAATAGCCTCAAGAAAGTACAAGGTAACAGGAACAGCACAAGGACACTTGTAGCAGAACATACTGGGTCTCCTTCGTATTATGTATTACAAGCTGAAACCGGCTTTCTCCCTCCATGATATCAACTCAGTCAGGTATTAGTCGTTACTTCCCAAAGTAACTAGGCCCACAATCTCAAAGTATTTGATCATTTTCATCTGTTCAAGTAGGGAACTCTGGTCTCAACACTCATTACAAACACGTTGTTCATAAAAATAGTCTTGGCTCAACCCAGCCTCTTATACCCTTGGACTATAAAAACAGATGATTCTATTTACAGTATTGAAGCAATGTTAAACCTATGGGGGGCAACTGCTCTGTCGGTTAGCATTTGGCTAGCTGAGCTGCGCTTTAGAACTGTTCTCCTTAGACTGGAAGTTTGGGAGTTTACCACTCTAAGATGAATGTGATTGCTCTGGGTGGATTACTGTTGGGGTTCAGCTGATATGGAGCTAAACTGTGAACCAGTAAGATCATGCCAAATATATACATCAAAAGCCCTACACATTACATCTGCCAACAAATTAAAGTTTTTCTTCTTCTTAAATAACTGTTACAGTTGATGTTGTGTCATGCTGGTTGATTAATTGGCCAACAAATCATCAACGAGGAAGTCACGTGACGTGTGTCACGTGCAAATTTAAAACTGTTAAAAGTAGCCAGGCTAGCGACAGAGCAATTGCCTCATGATGTGCTTTTACATTGGGCTCAGTAAGATTGGTTTATAATTCTGTGTCTTCTTTCACCTTCAGAGTCAGTGACCTTCCTAATCAACACACACACACACACACCCTCCCCATGTGTTTACAATGCACAACCTGCTACACTTGAAACATTCAGGGCACTGAATGCCAACTTCAATCTGAAGAATAATTCCATAGAAATTTTACATGAGGAAAGATTATACGCAAAACGGATTTGCACATTGCTTGTGGCTTTGGGCATTGATAAATCACTCTTATGAAATAAATCAGCATGTCAAGTGTTTTAATATCTCAAAACAAACACACAATGCGTCGTCATGACACTCTAGATGGAAGGTGGTCCACTGTGCAAGAGAGTGTCTGAAACGGAGGAGCAGAGGAACGGCAAATGTGCACGGCACAGGCAGTGGGGCTGATGATCTGCCCCCTGTGGGGTATGGTAATGGATTTTGTCCCCGCATGGGGTACAATTATGGCTCTTAGCTCTTTATTGCCCCTACTCCTCCTGCTGGGGTCCACTGGCGAAGTCCTCAGACCGAAGACTGGTCCCACACCTACACAGGAGACACACACACACACACACACACACACACACACACACACACACACACACACACACACACACACACACACACACACAGTCATGTAGTTCTCAGTTAGAGTGGATCAGCAGAGGGTTTCACTTAGCACAGCAGCCACATTCCATGAGGTCGGTGTGTCATTTACTAGAGGCTGAAGGCCTATTGCCCATGCACTCATCGAGCATGTTATACAGGTGTGTACAAGATTCTCAGATGCCATTTAGACACTCAGATCCACTGAGCAGCTATATGATGTTGCCGTGGCAACAGCGTACCTTGTTGACGGGTGTGAGCTGGGTGCGGACGGAGCTGGAACTGGCGTGGAGGCGGCCGCTGCCCCGCTGCTCGTCGAACCGGGCCGGCGAGCGCTCCCTGCGGCTGTCCAGGACCCTGCCGGGCGACTTCTCTCGCTCGAGCGGGCGCGCCGGCGACTTGTCACGGCGGAACTCGGTGCGCCCCTCGCGGTAGCGGTGCGGGGTGCTGGGCTCGCGGTGGAGCCCCCCCCCGTCCTGGCTGGACGGCCCCGAGGCCAGACGCTTGGTGATATGCTCCGTGTAGGTGGGCGGCCCACGCTTATTGGGACTGCTGTTGTGGTCGTAAAAGAGAGCGTCCACGTCAGAGCTGTCCCCTGGTTCCAGTCTGTTGGGATGACCAGAGAGCAGCAGGTTAAACAGGCGTGACAGAGACACAAGAGACATGACATGGTATATGAAATAGCAGGTTCCATCAAGCACACACACAGCACAGGTCAGAGGCTTCACGGGCTCTGCACACACACACACACTTAAAACTAAGCAACTATCTGACAACTGGCTGGGGACATTATGATTTGAATTCAAAATGATTTTGATATGATTATGTTGCATCATTAAGAATGAAGACTGTCTTTGATTTGATAGCTCCTGTCTTTGAATTTGTATGCATTGCCTTGTCTGCATCTCCTGTTCTGTTAACTAATTTGTATACCATGTGTGTACAGGTGTGTGTGTGTGTGTATGTGTGTGTGTGTGTTGCCCGTGGAGCCTCTGACCTCCTGTGCTGTGTGTGTGTGTGCGTGTGTGTGTGTGTGTGTGTGTGTGTGTGTGTGTGTGTGTGTGTGTGTGTGTGCTGCCCGTGGAGCCTCTGTCCTCCTGTGCTGTGTGTGTGTGTGTGTGTGTGTGTGTGTGTGTGTGTGTGTGTGTGTGTTGCCCGTGGAGCCTCTGACCTCCTGTGCTGTGTGTGTGTGTGTGTGTGTGTGTGTGTGTGTGTGTGTGTGTGTGTGTGTGTGTGTGTGTGTGTGTGTGTGTGTGTGTGCGCGCGCGCTGCCCGTGGAGCCTCTGACCTCCGGCTGGAGCCTGTCCGGTGTAGCTCGCCCGACTCGCGCACCAGGCTGCCCTTGCAGCAGATGACCCGTAGCTTGTTCTGGTAGGACGAGGCCAGGTAGATGGCGCTGGAGGAGATGGCGGGGCCCAGGTAGCGCGGGTTTGGAATGTCCAGGTGTGCCCACGCTGACGGTCTGTGTGTGTGTGGGGTCAAAACACAGGACAGGAGAGTGTACAGGTCACAGCTGGAGGTCATAGATCACTGTGCCTATTCACAAAGCACACACTTCCATTTTTTTGTTTTTTCAACAAAGGATTAATTTAAACTGGATTAAAAAAGTATAAAATACAAGACGTTTCAGTGTTCATCTAAACACCTTCATCTGTTGTTTAGTGTGCACAGGAAGTAACTCTGGCATTAATACACATTCCATTTGGTTAATTCCTTTTTCTTTGATTCACTTTTGGCAGACATCCCAAGTGTACTGAAAGCTGAGGTTAGGAAATGGGAGGGCCCTCTCCCTGAAATGGCTTTTTGCAGGCCTGGTTGTCTGTTTAGCGTATTCCTTTCTTTGATCAACTGCAGGTTATAGCTTACCAAGCTATTTAACAAGCAAGCACTTCTGTCTCTAGCAGAACAAAGCAATGTGAAACATCTGTTGAAAGTTAGATGAGTTTTTTGACACCTTTACAAATTAACAACATTGTAGTTTTAATACCGTGATAAAGGGGTTGTTTGAAGAACATTGTGATTATGAGGTATATTTTCATGCTCAGGAGTAACAAATGTTCAGGAATGTTGATTCCTTCCAGGCAACAGGATGCTTTCTTGAACAATGTTGCTCATATATTTCATATACAGTATATAGACCCATCAAGTACCCATACAGTATGACAGAGATGACAGACTAGTTTTACCCCAGAGGAGAATGACTCAGGACCTCCATCACATCCAAAGAGTTGAAGTACGTCACAAACAGATATGGCTCTCGGAACGCTGTGGTGAGGACATATTATTAGATATCAGATTACATACGGCCCCATATACACCTACAATTACATACACTAAACACATTTATGTTCATATTTATACACAAACATCCAGACTGGTAAGGTAATCAGGTGAGGTAAGTTATGTATTTGTATGAAATTATATACATGTGTGTCTCACACATACATTTGTATGTATTTCTAATTATATATTTGTGCTGCACTGGTAGGGTAGTATAGTGATATATTTTAGTGTGTATTTATAGATATGTATTTGTGTCTCAGAGTATTTGTATGTATTCATAACTATATATTTGTGTTGGACTGCAGGTAGCATAGTGATATACTGTATATTCATATGTATTTATAGATATGTATTTGTGTCTAAGAGTATTTGTATGTATTCATAACTATATATTTGTGTTGGGCTGGTCGGGTGAGTTGAAACAGGAAGTTTAAACAGGAAGTTTACCGAAGGCCAGCGGAGCTCTGCTCCACTTGAGGTCATCGGGACGGCTCCTCCTGCCGTACGAGTCCACGAACACTCCAAACTCTGTCACAGTGGAACACAAAAACACACCCCTGGTATCACACACATGTGGAATAACACACACACACGCACACAAACTCTTCATACAGCAATGTATCAAAAAAACATCTCGCCGTATAATAAAGTGGTGCCACTATCCAGTTTATCATAAAACATCTCGGCGTATAGTAAACTCTCGACTGCTGTGCCAGAGAGACGCCTGGTGTGTGTGTGTGTGTGTGTGTGTGTGTGCTGGTGGCGAACAAAGTGACTGACCGTGGAAGCAGAGCAGGTACTCTTCCTTCTGAGGGGCGCTGGACACCTGCATGATGCTGATGGGGAAGCTGTGGGCAGAGGCCGCGAACACAGCCGACGCCAGAGACAGGTCGTTCTTATCCAGGAACTCTGCAACAGCGGCAGGCCGAGGTTATACACTCATCCATACATAATACACACAGAGACACCTCTGAAACACTCAGCTAAACTGCAATGATAGTGTAATGAGCTGTATCAATATATGGCATTTAGTGATTCACTCTTAGCCTGACGAGCCAGACCCACATTAAAATGTAGGGTCTGGGCACTCACCGTTCGCAGTGCTCAGTCCGAGGGGCGGGATAATCGGTTGTCTTTCAAATTCCCTCTACACGCAATAGGACAGCGCTATGAGTCCCATGCGTTTCCCACCAGCGGAGCTAGTTGACTAGTTCAAACTTTTGCCAACTTAATAAAACCTTAAGTCGTGTCACACGGTTCGCCAACAGCAACATTATCTTATTTGTTTTCAAGTAGCAGGGAATTCAAGCCAAACAGTTCTCTGCCATCAATCATTATGTTAAGCCCGCCTAACGACTCTATACACGATTTGATTGGCCTGATAGAAGTTGAATTTTTCACAAGCCAACGGAGAGTTGCTAGACTAGCCCTGGCCGCTAGGGTGCGTCTAGATTTCTAGGCTAATTCACTCTGGTATATTATGCCAAAAGCTGGGAACAAACTTTCTGTTTTTTCAATCACACCCGATAAGAACGAGATTGAGATTGAGAACGAGATTGAGTAGACCTGACCTACAGACACAGTCTACAGAGTCTGGTACGATTGGGAGTTAGTCATGAGCACAAACATAACGATTGAGCTGTTGGCTGTTTAATGTCATAGCTGCAACCATGGCAACCATAACGGACTGGTCTAGAAAATATCAAACCTGTTTGACTGAACAATGGAAAGAATCGCAAAGGATTCAAATTTGTCACCCAAACACACACAACGCAAAACAACCCAAACTCGCTCTATCAATCCCTCCAACCCTCCCCCTCCATCACTCCTTTTATCACTCTATCACTACATCCCTCCTTCTCCCTCTCTATCTATTCCTCCATCCCTCCCTCGCTCTATCCATCCCTCCCCCCATCCATCACTCACTCCACCACTCCCTCTATCACTACATCCCTCCCCTCTCCCTCTCTATCTCTCCCTCCATCCCTCCCTCACTCTATCAATCCCTCCACCCCTCCCTCTATCACTCCTTCCCTCCCCCTCCCTCTCTCTATCCCTCCCTCCCCCCTCCATCACTCTCTCTATCTCTCCCTCCATCCCTCCCTCGCTCTATCAATCCCTCTCTCCCCCCATTACTCACTCTATCACTCTATCACTCCTTCCATCCCCCCTCCCTCTCTATCTCTCCCTCCATCCCTCCCTCGCTCTATCCATCCCTCTCTCCCCTCCATCACTCACTATCACTCCATCCCTCCTGCCTCCATCACTCCCTCACCCTCGAGTACGTATTGCTTCATCTCGATCTCGTAGAACTTGTTGGTTCCGATGATGATGCTGTAGCTGGTGAAGAGGATGCAGCTGCAGGGTTCCAGCGTCTCGATCTCCTGTAGAACCAAGCGGCCATCATTAGAACGCTACCGCTCAGCGGCCATCATTAGAGCGCTACCGCTCAGCGGCCATCATTAGAGCGCTACCGCTCAGCGCTAGCTGGACACAGCCACACACAGGGATCCACTAGAGTCCCTGGACCCTACTACCGTTGTCTTATTCTGGTGTAGTCCTTGCGAAAATAAACTCACTTCAATCTTAAGGACACACAACATACTTTAAACTTATTATGTACCTTTAAACGTTTAGTCTCGAAGATTGTTGCTAGGCCCAGTTGGAATGACAGAAACAGGAACAATAGCATTCTTTGCAAACATGAGGTAAACGCCATACAGTATGCTACATTTAGCAAGGACATCAGTGAATTCTGTGATGTGTTGTGCTGCATGCTAACTTTGTAAAGCTTCTTTAATCCAAACCAGGAAAGATCCCTCAAATGACTGCACAGAACTGAACGCTCACTTTACCTTACGGATGCAGAACTTGTTGAGATTGTCATTGTAGCGTAGGATTGTCACTTTATTAGGCATCGCTGCACAGATGCAGGACCCGTTGTCAATCTGAAAACATCACAAATGATGGGCAATGAATGAATATAACCTGGTATAAACTATGGCACAGCATAGCACTAGGATCATATTGCATGTGTAATCCAGGGTCTTACCCTGCCCGCAGAAAACAGGTGGCATCCCTTGACCGTCTCGAAGATGAACGGGGCGAGTTCGGGCAGCGTGGGCAGGTGGGCCTGGGACAGTGACAGCTTCACCTTCTTAATCTCCACCAGACACAGTGCCCTCTCGTCTCCTACAGGACAAACACGCACATTACACCTACTATATAACACATAACACCTACTGAGTAATCATGCACATTACAGCACTCACCGACGTGACCGCTAACACTGTTGAACTGTTGCAAAGCTGGCCCCTCACTGGTCATAGGTTTGTTTCTGAGACCATATGCCCTTTAGAAAGCATTTGCCATGTGGTTTTTAAAGTCTCTCTAAATGCATTAATTTACTGTTATTACACGGCTCTTCAGAGTGCTGCAGAAAGTTCCATTCACATGAATGGGCCTTCCCAACGTTCGGTGGTCTGTTAAGTCTATATAATTACAAGCCACGAAAAAGTAGCAAAATCATTTTTAAAGACCCATTGTGTTAAGTTTCTTTTCTCCGCTGCGCGTCAGGGTTCTGTTCTCCCTGTCGGGACTTATTTTCTGATAATTACAGGCGGACAATACATTATTGCTTATTTATAGTGCCCTTATTACAATGTAATTACACTGTAATGGAGTGGAATATAATAACAGTGACTAATACCATTAACTGAACGAATGTGTTTATAAAAATAAAAGGTCTGTGTAAGGAGTATATTACATCATTGTTATTACAAATGATTTGTCATATACACTGTGCGTGCATGCGTGTGTGTGTGTATATGCGTGCGTGCGTGCGTGCGTGGGTGCGTGCGAAGGTGTGTGTGTGTGTGTGTGTGTGTGTGTTTGCATCGCTCACCGACGATCATGAGGAGTTTCTCATGCTCCTTGAGGACGTGGATCTGGAAGACACTGCCCAGGCCAGGGATGTGTGTCAGTGAGTTCTTAATCACGTTCAGTGCATACAGACCCTCCTCAGAGCCCACCAGGACAATCTGGACACACACGCATGCACGTACGCACACACACACACACGCACGCACACACACACACACGCACACACACACATACACACACACACACACATACACACAAACACACACTTAGTCATCAGAAGCCAAACAATACATTAGTATGACCTCACCATCCTAGAACAGTGTTTCCCAAACTGCTTGCTGTGTGCAGCAGAAAACAATCCATAATCCCTGTTGAGTTTTTAATTGTCATTTATAAAAGTTAACGATCAGCCAAAATTGCGGACTATTTAAAACCCATTTCATGATGATAGCTCTAAACCTGTCTGACTATCTGTACACGATTTAGCACATTTGTCCATCTAGATACCTGTCAGGAGGATGTGAGATATGAAATCCAGACGACCGGAAAATACATAACACAGCGGTCAACATATTTTACTCCCAAAGTCAGAGAGGACTGACACAGTTACCCAAATGTGTTTAATCTGTCTCTGGACTCTGGAGCAAGTCTTCATGCAGCAGGACCGATTTGGCTAATGGATGCTCAGGACCAGATCAAATCGTCAGCCCTGGATGAGCCGCCCCCTCATACCTGATCGGTGAGAGGCAGTGTGCAGTTGATGTCCAGCCGGTCATCCCCCTCCAGCTTCAGCAGCGAGTTCCCCAGCAGCTTCTGAATGGTCATACAGGAAGTCAAACCTCGTCAGACTGGTCATACAGGAAGTCAAACATTGTCAGACTTTATAGAGACTACAGAAGAAGGAAGTGCTTTTTATGCCTTCAATCCCATAGGCTACATGCACAAAATGTCTTCTAAAGGCATCTTCTGTTATGTTCAACTCCTTTCATCTTCACTCCAACAATGAATATCTTGTTTGCCCAATAATAAAAATTTTTACGAAGACATAAATCCTTCTTTATCGTACCGTGCTGATTCACTAGGTGCAACACCAAACCGGGTCCGTGTAGACACTAATTACATTAACAATAGCGGCAGGTTCAAACACACCTGGCTCCACCGGAAACAAACAAGCTCACAGAGAGCCTTTCGTGCACGTAGCCTATTGGACAGTGAAGAGACTGATGGGAAGCAAGTGAAAGAGGGAGATGGGGTTGGAACGGGAACTGACCCGGGTCAGACTCAAACCTTTTTAACCCTTAGAACTCCAGCGGAACTGACCCGGGTCAGACTCAGACCTTTTTAACCCTTAGAACTCCAGCGGAACTGACCCGGGTCAGACTCAAACCCGACTTTTTAACCCTTAGAACTCCAGCGGAACTGACCCGGGTCAGACTCAGACCTTTTTAACCCTTAGAACTCCAGCGGAACTGACCCGGGTCAAACTCAGACCTTTTTAACCCTTAGAACTCCAGCGGAACTGACCCGGGCCAGACTCCAACCTTTTTAGCCTAGCATACAGTAGCCAGACATGCTGTGGATTTGAGTGCCAGCTCAGCTGCCACCGCTGTGCCCTTGAGCAATGGCACTTGGGAGACTGGCCCTTGGAATAACTGACACGCAGGTGACTTTGGATCAAAGAGTCAAACTGACGATAAGAACCAGTTCTTACATGTTGCTTTGAAAGCACAGTGGAAGCTGTCAGCAGAAAGTATCCAGCCTGCTAATAAACAGCATCAATAAACAGTGTGTTCTCGCTGTGTCTGTGTCTGTTCATCAATCATCAATCATAATTAAATAGTCTGTTCATCATCATCGCATGGTCTCAGAGAGCTATCCCTCTCAATGGTGTTTACAGCTGTTAAACAGCATTTCTCCGTTGTAGTGTACTGCATAATAATAGTCTACTCTACTGTACCTCCTAGCCTTTGCCCACAAACACAAGCTGCTGGTGGTCAATTCCCTGCTGAAGCTGGCAGAAAATACCCTTAAAAAGGTTTGAGTCTAATCCAGGCTTGTGCTGCTGGAGTTCTAAAGGTTCTAAAGGGTTAAAAAGGTTTAGGTCTAACACAGGCTTGTGCTGCTGGAGTTTTAAAGGGTTAAAAAGGTTTGAGTTTGACCCAGGTCAGTTCTGCTGGAGTTCTAAAGGTTCTAAAGGTTAAAAAGGTTTGAGTTTGACCCAGGTCAGTTCCGCTGGAGTTCTAAAGGTTAAAAAGGTTTGAGTCTGACCCGGGTCAGTTCTGCTGGAGTTCTAAAGGTTCTAAAGGTTAAAAAGGTTTGAGTTTGACCCAGGTCAGTTCTGCTGGAGTTCTAAAGATTCTAAAGGTTACAAAGGTTTAAATCTGACCCAGGTCAGTTCTGCTGGAGTTCTAAAGGGCCTGGGCTAACCCTTTAGCCACTACATCTCCACCACCCCTATGATCATATGACCCACGGAGGGTATATGGACACAGCCCTGCGGGTACTCACGGCGTCGGCCTCGGCCTTCTCCCGCGAGCCTCGTCCCCCCGCAACCAGCGCCTCCATGACGGCGGTCCAGCGCTGCTTCTCGGGGAAGCTGGACGCCATGAAGTAGAGTGTCTGCCCCGGCCAGCATGCCGTGTGGGGGTGGGGGTGGGACTCCAGCTTCAGCACGAACGCCATGTCTGACACACACACACACACACACACACACACACACACACACATACACACACACATACACATGCAGACATACACATGCACACACACACAAACACACACACTCACACACACACACACACACACATACACACACACACACATACACACACACATGCAGACACACACACACACACAGACACACACACACACACACACGCAAACGCACACACACACATGCACAGACAAACAGTCAAACCATAGCTGTTATGGCCAAACATAATTGTTCCCAAAAATATACAGTATTTCAAGTTAGTGAATGTAGAGGTTTCTAGTCACCTGACTTGGCGGTGTTTGGCAGCTCTGACGCCCCTACAGCTCCATGTACCACCACTTCTCCATCCGAGATACACAGCTCAAACTCATCCACCGCCTTAACTGAGTCTGCAGAGCAAGGCAAACCCAACATAAGTAGAAGTATATATACTCTTTTGATTCCATGAGGGAAATTTGGTCTCTGCATTTATCCCACTCCGTGAATTAGTGAAACACACTCAGCACACAGTGAACACAAAATAAGGTGAAGCACACACTAATCCCTATGCAGTGAGCTGCCTGCTACAGCGGCGCTCGGGGAGCAGTGAGGGGTTAGGTGCCTTGCTCAAGGGCACTTCAGCCGTTCCTACTGGTCGGGGTTCGAACCGGCAACCCTCCGGTTACAAGTCTGAAGCGCTAACCAGTAGCCATGGCTGCCCCACATCAGCTCAAACTCATCCACCGCCTTCACTGAGTAGGAATGAGATCCAGATAATCGGCTCAAACTCTTCCTTGAATTCACACTACAGAAGACGCTCCAACTCCTCCTTTTGAGGACAAATGGAGTAGCTTAGCTCAGAGAGCCCTAGCTTGGGCTTCCAGACTCAAACCTCCATTATTTTATTGTGTTATTTCATTTCATAGCCATGCAGCACAGCTAAAGGTAGCATTATTGTATTATTTTAGCCTGTGTATACAGGCTACGTAAAACATATTGATGTGTAGTGAGATTTGGCGTGTAGGTGATATTGATTTGTGCGTGTTGTGAGATTTGGGGTTTAGTGAGATTTGGGGTGTTGTGTGATTTGGGGTGTAGGTGTGTGCTATGTGATTTGGGGTGTTGGTGTGATTTGGGGTGTAGGTGAGATTTGGAGTGATTTGGGGTGTAGGTGTGATTTGGGGTGTAGGTGTGTTTTGGGGTGTAGGTGTGATTTGGGGTGTAGGTGTGATTTGGGGTGTAGGTGTGATTTGGGGTGTAGGTGTGTTTTGGGGTGTAGGTGTGATTTGGGGTGTAGGTGTGATTTGGGGTGTAGGTGTGTGCT
>NC_055964.1:30879746-30892246 GCF_018492685.1 Alosa sapidissima | reverse complement strand
TGTTATTGCTGCTCTTGTTTATTTTCCTTCCCCTCAAGCTGTGGGATTTCTTTTTTGCCTTTTTGTCATTTATGTATTTATTTATTTATTTATGCATTTATTTATGCATTTCCTGTCCTTTTCTCCATGTTGGGAGCTTTAGCTAGCTGCTCCCATCTGTTGTAGGGTCCAGCAACCTCACCTGGCTTCTCCGATAGACTTAAGTACATTAATTAAATAAACATTTATTTGATTAACAATGTGTTTTTTGGCCACAAAAGCACTAACAATGTAGCATATCTCCTGTGCATTTGAAAATGCTGTTCGCTGCCTCCAAAACATGATTTAGGACAAAAGAGAAACCTGACTTTGACTGACTAACACAAGACTTAATGAAACTTTAAGACCCTAACCTCAGTCAGATGAGTGGTCTTATAGAATATGCTCCCTCTAGTGCTCTCATTTAGAATATGTTCCCTCTTGTATAAGAGCTGACTCAGTCAGACTCAATCCAGACAAATCCTGATACTGCTTCAGATTGTGTTGCCATCCAGCTAATAACATCTTTGCCAAATCAGACTAGAACATAATTCATCCACATATGAGATAATAGACGTCTGCCAGGGTGCATGATGCCCAAGGGGCATAGTGGCAATGTTGCAATGTGTTGCAATGCAGGCATAGTGTCGGAATCTAACTCTGTCAGAGACTGTTATTTGTAACAATGGCAACAAGAGGCATTTTATATGTCTACTGAAATTTGTTCACAACCAAACACTACTTTGATGGCTAAAACAGCTTCTGTTAAAACATTGACGAAAACATATTTATTTGAATATTTATATTTCTTTATGCTGAGAGGATACCCCTGTTTCACTAAACATGTAGACATTTATTCTAGGTTTTGAACCAATAAAATACTTTAAACTGCACACTTTATGATATTGTGACAGCAGGTATAATCTCATTGTTATGAGATTATACCTGCTTTTCTAGAAGATAGAATATCAGATTATGTAGACAGTTATACCTGGTTTCAAACTGTGTCCATTTATATTGTATAATGCTGTCTGTCTATGTATGTTTATCGATAAGACAAGATATCAGAAGACAATTAAATAGTAATGCTGTGACCACCTAAGGAGTGAGATGGGGAGGGGTCAACAAAGCAAGAGCAGAAAGAGATAGAGAGAGGGAGAGAGAGAGGGCGTGAGGAAGAGAGAGAGAGAGAGAGGTAGAGAGATAGAGTGAGCGAGGGAGAGAGACAGAGAGAGAGAGGGAGAGAGAGAGAGTGAGTGAGGGAGAAAGAGACAGAGAGAGAGAGAGAGACAGGGACAGGAGCAGGCTCATCATCATCATCATCATCTGAGGCGTTTCTGGTCCCGCAGCGGGAAGCAGAGGGAACAGCACATGCAATCTCCGACTCCCAGAGATGGGCTCGGCAGGAGGATTAACCAGGGGGAGAGAATTCACTAAAGAACTCAAAGAGGGGCCGCATGCTTCAGATTTACAAAGCCTTGCACTCAGAGAAAGGAGAGCATACTCACTGTGCACTCTACTCATGACGTGTTTTTGTTTATTTGTTTGTTTGTTTTTTGTTTTAAAGCTGCAGTTGGCAGGTCTGACAGATTGAGGGGACTTAGCCAAAAAATTTTAATGTTTATAACTCTCATGCCCCTCCCCCACTACCACCGAGCACCCTCTCATCGAGTTCATGGCCGTCAGTGCGCACCAGACTGCACCAGACTGTGATTGACAGTCAGATCTCACACAGCCCTGCTCTGATTGGACCAGAAGAACCGGGAGCAGTGGATTTTTGCAAAACAAATAACAGGCTCTAGGTGGAGGTAGAAGTGCGTTTGTTTTCTTAAAACCGGCTGATTTGTGATTCTGTCGGAGCATAGTGTCGGTTTCAGTGAATGTGATCAAAAGAATCTTGCCAACTGCAGCTTTAATAAATAAAAGAAATATCTGCTGGGGCAACATCCATTGCTCTGCAAGAGCAGTCATAGCCTTAAAGGTGCCCACAGTCACAGTCTTTGCTAGCGTTGCTAATTTAGGAGGAAGTGGAGCTGTCATACAAATAAGAATATCTTGGCCGAGCTTCTCCATGTCCTTATGTGTCGTTTGGATTCTGGTGCAGAGCTTCTAAATCTGGCCCAGCCGCCATGGCTAGTCTGTGCTAGTGCTTTAGGGGAGTATTAGGGGAGAGCAAAAGGGGACAGGGACCCAGATAGGGACCGAGTCTAGAACATGTCTAGAACAGATCTAGAACTGGTCTAGAACAGATCTAGAACTGGTCTAGAACAGCTCTGGGGCCAGCTCCGGGCCAGCATCTAGACCAGATCTAGTTCAGACACGGCTCCGATCTGGGAAGATAAAAAAAAAAGATGAACACATGAAAAGAACGCTAGGCTACCTCAGCCCGTTACAACGGAACTTACTTTCGAAAGTCACCCTTCTTTTGTCTGTTGGGGTGTGAGAGAGTGGATGATTCATAGGCAGACCAGAGGAGGAGAGCAGAGAAGAGATCGGGGAGAGAGGGATCAGAGAGACCAGCAGTGAGAAGTAGAAGAGCTCAACACCAGGTTTCCCTTTTCAGTTTAACAGTCTGTGTAGAGTGTGTTTCAGTAAGTGCAGGTAAGCGCAATACCTTTATCTGTACTGAGATGTATCAGTAGGGAAGTAGACACTGTGCGATTCAGTAACTGACCACACGTTTTAATTGGTCGTGCCTACTGTGCTCACAATGGACATTCACAGACTGCTCAAACTGCACGACAAACGACAACCGATTGGGCGGGAATTCAGCCCGACTCTCAGAGCCTGTTTCTCAGAGCCAGCTGAATTAGGGCTAAAATCGGATCGAAATCGCACAGTGTCTGTCCAGCTTACAGTAAGCATAATGGAATATGCTAGTAGTAGTAGTGGTAGTAGACCTACTGTGTTCCGCTGATAAAGGATCTATTGTGTTGAGTTGGTGAAGGATCTATTGTGTTGAGTTGGTGAAGGTTCTATTGTGTTGAGTTGGTGAAGGATCTATTGTGTTGAGTTAGTAGAGAATTGTGTTCCATGAGGAGTGTATTGTTTTGAGTTGGTGGAGAATCTCTTGTATTGAGTAAGTAGGGGATCTATTGTGTGGAGTTGGTTGTGGATCTATCGTGTGGAGTTGGTGAATGATATTGTGTTCAGTTAGGGATCTATTGTGTGGAGTTGGTTGTGGATATATTGTGTGGAGTTGGTGAATGATATTGTGTTCAGTTAGTTGAGGATCTATTGTGTTCAGTTGGTTGTGGATATATTGTGTGGAGTTGGTGAATGACATTCTTTTGAGCTATTAGAGGATCTAACTATTAGTTTGCATGAGTAGATTTGTATCGGATGTGCAGATTTGTGTAGGATGCGTAGGGATGAGCTCTGAGTCCACTCTCGGAGGGACTCACCTTCGTTGGTGCTCTCCTTGCGGCGTCCAGAGCTGGAGGGGCCCAGAGGTCCCGGGTTGGGCTGGTGCTCAGGGGACTTGTTGGACTTGGTGGACATCATGAGCTGCTGCCGGGCCAGCCCAGGGGTGGCAGGGGTGCCCCCGTGATCCAGCGCCTTAAACTGGAGAGCTGTGGGAGGGAGAGGCCAGAGACATAAGGTCATAGGTCATCCCAGGACAGGTGGTGAGAGAGAGAGAGAGAGAGAGAGAGACAGAGAGAGAGAAACAGAGAGAGAGAAACACAGAGAGAGAGAGAGAGACATAAGGTCATCCCAGGAGGTGAGAGAGAGACACAGAGAGAGAGAGAGAGAGAAAAACAGACACAAAGAGAGAGAGAGAAACAGAGAGAGAGGGAGAAAGACATAAGGTCATCCCAGGTGGTGAGAGAGAGAGAGTTGAGCTGATTTGTAAAAGGAGCTAAACCTCTCTCTCTCTCTCTCTCTCTCTTAAAAACTAAATTAATTATGACACTGGATTACAACCCTTGATCTTGGACAAATAAATTGGATAAATTAACATTTTTGTTACAGAAAATATATTATTCAAACACTTTGTAAGTACCCTTGAGAAATTGGACTAAATGTTCTAGATGAAATGGGGTGTTTGCTAAGGGGAACACTCCATATGTCTATGGAGGTCTCACAGGCAGGCAACACCAGTCACGTAACTGAAGCAATTCTTTCCTGGAGCGTCTGCTGCAAAAATGAGCTTCCCCTGCAATCAATGGAACTGGCTACACCAGGCGTGGTAGCGGTGCGTACATTCGGGGGAAAAAATCAATTCTGAAAATTGAGCGTCAGTTCTGGCAGGCCAAGTAGTCAAGGCGCTGCTAACCGCTATGGGCATCAGCTGATCAGCTGTCAACTCCCTTCGCACTCCCCTCGCACTCCCCTCGCTTCTAAATGGCTACATCCAAACAGGGCACCTTATTTAAAGCTGCTTTAGTTATTCCTAACTGCTTGCTGCTCGCATTTATGCAACCCACCTCCTCCCCTGCTCCACCCTGTCGTGTATAACATGGCATAGGCTTTATGTCATAGTTGCCTGCTCTGTTCATATGGGGGAATAGTTTAGCTCGCTCAGTGTTAAACTGTGTGAGCGCCCCCTAATGCTGCTGCTGTCCCCAGGCTCACTGCTCTTTCATGGTGCTCATGAAAGGTCTGGGGACCCCTCTGAACAGAGCCATACCGCCAAATTTAATTTGTAATATATTCAATAAAATTTCCTAAAGAATTTTTATTGCCTGTGTTGTTCTTGACTTAATGGACCTGACAGAACTATTTTTACGTGGTGGGGTGGAGAGGGTTTGGGTTCTTCCAAATAAATATTCTGTATCACTAATAAGGTTAAGAAAGCCTCATTTATACTCATATATAGAATTTACCCAACTAAGTCTATATTGTAAAGAGATACAAATCAGATGATAGTGTGATACTTAATTTGTATTATGTATGTTGATATACTAAGATATATTCATAATAAAAATAATAATACATTTTGCTCTGAAAACGGAGCACTTCAGTAGCACACCCAGTCTGTCTGTCTCTGTATAGCTGCATGTCCTGCACCTGAGTAAACGCATGCATTTTCATGTGGGTTGAGCCAGGAGCTCTTAAGATGTCTTCCCCTATGGAAATGTACTAATCTGCCATGACAGGGCCAAGCCATAATCAGGCCTGAGTTCAATCACAGAGATGCTTCCTGCTGAGCCTTAAAATCGCTCATTTGGCAGCAATTTAAGAAGCTGCTAGCTTTGCTGAAGGGCAGAGCAGGGTCTCTCCGTCTGCTGCATTAACAAACGTACATGTTAGAAATACTACTGTATGTCGTGGCACAGTAATCACAGAGGGAGAGACAGAGACAGAAAGAGAGAGAGAGAGAGAGAGAGAGAGAGAGAGAGAGAGAGGAGAGAGAGAGAGACAGAGAGAGAGAGAGAGAGAGAGAGAGGAGAGAGAGAGAGAGAGAGAAAGAGAGAGAGAGAGAGAGAGAGAGGAGAGAGAGAGAGACAGAGAGAGAGAGAGGAGAGAGAGAGAGAGAGAGAGAGAGAGAGAGAGAGAGAGAGAGAGAGAGAGAGAGAGAGAGAGAGAGAGTCCCACGCCCCCGATGGCTCCTCACCATCTCTCAGCTCCAGGCGGGTCTTCTGCAAGGCGTCCTCCAGGTCTGAGCAGCGGGATCGTTCCTTCTCCAGGGCGTTCTTCAGATCACTGTACTGCAGTGGCACGGGGGTCACAGCGGACGCATTGGGCCCCTGCCCCTGCCCCTGGGCGGCCAGTGCAGCCAGCAGGTCCTCTCTCCGGCGCCCACCAAAGATTCCCTGCTACATAGGCATGCATGGGTTAACGACGTTCAAGTCGCCGTGGAAACACTCAACATGTATTCTTAGAATGTTTCTCTTTCAGGGACTTTTTTTTGAGAGGTCCCATTATAGGGAAGCTCTCAAAAAATGTCTTATGACATTTAAAGCAACGCTATGTAAAAAAAAATACATTTTTTTATGGAATGCTATTATCTGGCAATTAAGTTGGCAATTAAATTAAATCAAACCTTTCACAGCATGACACTGCTGGGGACTATATAATCAGAATAAAGACACCAGTTACAAGCTGCCAATAGTGCCAATAATAATTTGGGCGGGGTTTGCATGGCTTCAGGTGCCTTTTAGGTAGCTAGCTCATTTTAAACCAAAACTCACATAGTGCTGCTTTAAAGAAAAATGGTACTTAGTTATTGTTTAGAGATGTATTTGAGTAAATTCCCAGTTTGTGTTCTATGGCGAGGCTCTAGAAGAACATTCTAGAGGCTTTGTCTAAGGCCATTCTAGAGAGAAAGTCTGCATGCCATTTAAGGATAGTCAATAGAGATTATATCAAGGTATTTACACAAAGCAAGACAAGGCAAGACATTAATGGGAATTTTCAAAGGCATTCTCTACACTCATAAGTAGATTACAGAGACATCAGTAATTAGATGCATTCCTTCAACAGGGATGTTAGATATTGTTAAAGAGATGATTTACCAGAGGACTATGTGATCTTTGTAAACATGGCTCAGACATCTTTACATGCAAGTCCTACACAAAGCAGAAAGCAACCTTTGATGAATGGTACAGTGTGGTCAGTATCTATATTAGATGAGGCAAATAAGTCATATTCCAAAGACATCTACCAGTTTCATTATATATCATATCATATAAATATCATATCATATCATATCTCTGCTTTGATAATGAACAGAAGGCATGGCTGCATGTGTTGCTCATTGATCAAAGGCACACAGTTAGGGAAATTGAAGTGTGTATTTAAAAGGTTGCCTTTATGTGTAATGTGTGTAACCTTTTTCTTCTTTGACGGGTGGTCCACCTTGGCCTGGAGGAAGTCGATGAGTTTGGTTTGCTGAGTGATGGTTCCCTCCATCTTCACCTTCTCCTGGGTGTACACAGCCTGCAGGGGGCGCCAGAGCAGCACTGTCAGCTCACAGTCACATGAAGGATTCATGCTGACGATCAGAGACTCAGGAGGGGTGAGAGAAGGGTAAAAGTTCGGCCAAGTTTTTGGCCGACTGTATTCATTAGTTCTTTGAGTTCTTTGAGTTTCCACAACTGCAGCAGTGAGATCTTCTCTACTTGAATATTCTAAGATGTTCAAGACGTTCTCTTCTAACCTGTTCTTTAGCTCAGTATTCTGTGCATGACTGCTCTTTACCTTGAGGTTCTGTCAGGTTCTAGCTGTGCTATAGTGAGGTGTGCTCTGCTTGAATGGTCTTTGCCTGAATGTTCTCTAGCTGTTGTCTAGACAGAACAAATGCTCTCTCTTACAATATTCTCTGTAGTAGGGCGTTCTGTACCTGAATGTTGTCTGAATGTTCTCTAGCCAGAACCTCTCTTAGGACACACTCTCTTTCTAAACTTCTGTAACTGAATGTTCTGCAGCTGCTGTCTAGCCAGAACAGATGTTCTCTCTTAGGACACTCTCGAATCTTCTGTAATTGAATGTTCTTCAGGTGTTGCCTAGCCAGAACAGATGTTCTCTCTTAGAACGCACTCCCTCTCCAATCCTCTGTACCTGGATGTTCTCCAGCTGGTACTCCAGGTCTGTCCTTTCGGTCTTCAGCAGGTCAGTCTGGTCCAGAGCGTCCTGCAAACCTTGCGTCAGGCGGAATATGTGGTTCTTCTGCAGGTCCAGCTGCTGCTGCAGCTTCGCTTGCTATATGTGCATACACACACACACACACACACACACACACACACACACACACACACACACACACACACACACACACACACACACACACACACGTGCACAAATAGAAACACACAAACATGAATTGACAGAGTAAGACAAAGACAAAGGAGAGAGAACTATATTAAGAGCATCTATATTAATTCTCCCTTAGTGTTACATAAGCCTCAGCACTGACAGTAAAGACAAGTGGAAGTTGGTGTGGAGAGTTACATAAGAAAGGTCTGAGTGCAGAAAGCAGAGCGGCTGGTGTCTACAGGGGAACAGAACTCAGACAGCATCTCCTGCTGGAACTCTTCACACTCAGACAGAACACTCACACAGAACGGAACACGGACAGAATATGCTTCTGGAACTCTTCACACTCAGACAGAACACTCACACAGAACGGAACACGGACAGAATCTGCTTCTGGAACTCTTCACATTCAGACAGAACACTCACACAGAACGGAACACGGACAGAATCTGCTTCTGGAACTCTTCACATTCAGACAGAACACTCACACAGAACGGAACACGGACAGACTCTGCTTCTGAAACGCTTTTCACCCAGACAGAACACTCAGATGGAACATGGACAGAGTTTGCTTCCATGTTAGCTAACTCTAGCACCCTTTTTTAGAAAATTTAAGTGTTCTCATTCATTATTGAAATAAGCTTAAATTAAATGGTTGATTTGAAGAGTTCAAATGCTGTGAGAATGATTTGTCTCAAACAAAAATAGAAAATGAGAAAAATGAGTTAGACAGGCGTGGTGTATTTTGAAACAGGCTGCACCTCATCCATGAGCCTCTGCTTGACATCTCTCTCGGACTCCAGCTTCTGTTGCAGACTACGAGCATTCATCTCCAGCATGCCATGCTTCTTCTCCAGGTCACCTAGCTGTGTGTGTGTGTGTGTGTGTGTGTGTGTGTGTGTGTGTGTGTGTGTGTGTGTGTGTGTGTGTGTGTGTGTGTGTGTGTGTGTGTGTGTGTGTGTGTGTGGAGGGGGAAAGATAATAAGGTTTCAGTCACTCAAGTCATTCTGAATCTGAAGCACACTAATTATACACTCTGACAGAATACAGAGAGACAGGAACAGATAACTTCATAGAGATTTTATAACTTAGAGTGACACAGACACAGCATGAGTAACACACACACACAGTGACAATAGCATGAATGTGAGTGTGCATGGGTGTGTTAGTGTGTGTGTGTGTATAGTATAGTAAGTTTAGTATAAGTATATATACTCTTTTGATCCCCTGAGGGAAATTTGGTCTCTGCATTTATCCCAATCCATGAATTAGTGAAACACACTCAGCACACAGTGAACACACAGTGAAGTGAAGCACACACTAACCCCGGCGCAGTGAGCTGCCTGCAACAACAGCGGCACTCGGGGAGCAGTGAGGGATAAGGTGCCTTGCTCAAGGGCACTTCAGCCGTGCCTACTGGTCGGGGTTCGAACCGGCAACCCTCCGGAAGTCAGAAGCGCTAACCAGTAGGCCACCAGTAGGTGTTTCACTATTTCACGGATTGGGATAAATGCAGAGACCAAATTTCCCTCACGGGATCAAAAGAGTATATATACTATACTATACTTATTGGCATATCTGCCAATTTGGCGTCTTAGTAAATGGATATTGAGATTCATGGTTGTCAAATATTGGAGTTGTGGGAAGTGTACATAGCTTAAACTGTATGTTTAAACTGTATTTCGAGTTTAATGTCGGCATGTCGAGTTTAATCTCGTCATGGCAAAAATATATTTTTTCTTCCTATGTGGCCCTAATACTCCATCGTACAATTCACATCAAAGATCTAGATTTCTAGGCTATAGAATTCTAAAAGGAACCAGGAAAATAATTCACTCCTCAACAGGTTAATCAATAGATAATAACATGGACAGACGAATGAAGACATACAGACCGGCTGTTCAACAGACAGAGAGATCGAGAGATGGATGCCATGGATGGATGCCTAGATGCCTGGATAGGTGGATAAAGAAAGAAACAGAGAATGAATGAATAAATAAATGAATGAATAAATGATAATGTATGGATGGATGTAGCATGACGTCCTCATACTCAATTCCATTCAGAATGTGAGTCTGATACTGCTCCATTGGGGACATGATTATGAGGCGTGTTTCATCCGATACAGGGGGGGGGGGGATGCCTCTGTACTCAATTGGATAGACCTAACCAATCAGAGCAATGAAATAGCTTGCCGTGAATCCTGTAGGCTAGGATGAATACCCAAACCATCCTTCTTCTCCACAAATGCCTTAATACTGTTTTCTGGTCTTTTTTTTTAAAGTTATTGTGCTGTCAATACTTTGTACAACAGCTGTGATAGCGAAATTCAAATGTCTAACTTCTAGTGACAGGCTTTTTGCTGCAAAGAAAAACAACCGAAGCACACTCAGGTCAGGTGACGTGATAGACGAGGCACCGTTGCTCATCTGTCCATCATCGTATAAAGCCCGCCCAAACAATTTGATTGGTGCAGGTGGTTCAAACCGCTCTGGTTCGGCCATAGCTGCTTCTCAATGGAACAAGTCCAGACTGAGTCACAGTCAGACAGAGACAGACAGATAGAGGGATGGACACTTCGACAGACAGACAGACAGACAGACACACAGAGGGACGGACCGTGTCGGAGAGCCCCTCTGCTTTGAGCTTCTGGTCCTTGAGGGCCTGCTGCAGCACCAGGATCTCAGCTTTGTGCTCCTTGACCGCCAGGTCCACCGCCTGCCGAGACTCCGAACTGCGCTGGTCCGCTCGCAACCTGCACAGAGAAACACATGGACACACACACACATGCATGTACACACAAACACACTCACACATGCACACAAACACACACACGCACACACAGATAGACAGACAGACATACACACAGAAGAAGAGAGATGCACAAAATCAAAAAAGGACACACACTCAAAGGAGAGAGAATCAGAGATGGATACACACACACATTCTGAAGGAGAGGGACACACAGGCAGGCTTTGCAAAGGAATAATGAACCCTATAATGTAATAATTACATGATAATGCAAAAACTGTAAACATTTTGACAGCTACAGTAAGTATATTGGAAAGTATTACATTATTATTACTCACAATAATGTAACACACATTACACAATAATGTCACACACACACACACACACACACACACACACACACACACACACACACACACACACACACACACACACGCACGCACACACAGCATGAAGTCTATGAACTCTGAATCTCCTCTGCTTGCCACCAGCAGAGTGCCAGTAGTTTTCCATTCAGTGATATTCCTGCCTAGTCCTCTCACTCAGTCTTTTCCCTTTTGAGATGCTTTTGCAGCATCTTGCTCCTGCCATGCTGCTGTTGTCTCAAAATGAGCTCAGTACATACATTCCCTCATGAGCGCGTACTGCATGCGTGTGTGTGTGTGTGTGTGTGTGTGTGTGTGTGTGTGTGTGTGTGTGTGTGTGTGTGTGTGTGTGTGTGTGTGTGTGTTTGTGTGTGTGTGTGTGCGGGTGTGTGTGTGTGTGTGTGTGTTTGTGTGTGTGTGTGTGTGACATGTTATGCTACTGTAGTCTAAAAATGAGTTCAGTTCATACATTCCCTTATGAGCATACCATGTGTGTGTGTGTGTGTGTGTGACATGTTATACTGGTCTTGTCTTAGAATGAGCTCAATACATACATTCCCTCATCCAGCTCCCATTCACAGTTCTCTAGGGATTAGATTAGAAGTTTATGAATGTGTTAAGCCACTTCAAACAGAATGCACACACAGCCCCCTGACAAACACCATCTCAGATCGCAAAGAAGAAAATATACTATGTCCTGTATAATTGAAATTGAAATGTTTTCAGTGTGTGTGTGTGTGTGTGTGTGTGTGTGTGCGTGTTTGTGTGCGTGTGTGTGTGTGTGTGTGTGTGTGTGTGTGTGTGCATGTTTGACCTGTTCTGTTTCTCGTTGTCCAGCTGTCTCTGCAGCTCCCTGGCTCTCCTCTCGGCCTGGTTCTTCTCCTCGTCCAGAGCGGACCTCCAGGCCTCCCACTGCCGCTCCTTCTCCAGGAACTCATCATTCAGCGTCTCCAGCTCCACCACCTGCTCCTCCAGCATGGTGCATGTCGTCTTCAGGGTCTCAATGTTCTACAGGGAGAACCAACATACGTTAGGGTCTCAATGTTCTACAGGGAGAACCAACACACGTTAGGGTCTCAATGTTGTACAGCCGGAATCAACACACATTAGGGTCTCAATGTTCTGCAGGCGAAACAAACATGATAGGGTCTCAATGTTCTACATGGGGAACCAACACACGTTAGGGTCTCAATGTTCTACATGGGGAACCAACACACATTAGGGTCTCAATGTTCTGCAGGCGAAACAAACATGATAGGGTCTCACTGTTCTACATGGGGAACCAACACACATTAGGTTCTCAATGTTCTACAGGTGGAACAAACACGTTAGGGTCTCAATGTTCTACAGGTGGAACCAAAACACGTTAGGGTCTCAATGTTCTACAGGTGGAACCAACACACGTTAGGGTCTCAATGTTCTACTGGGGGAACCAACACACGTTAGGGTCTCAATGTTCTACAGGGGGAACCAACACACATTAGGGTCTCAATGTTCTACATGGAGAACAAACACACGTTAAGGTCTCAATGTTCTACATGGGGAACAAACACACATTAGGGTCTCAATGTTCTGCAGGCGAAACAAACATGTTAGGGTCTCAGTGTTCTACATGGGGAACCAACTCACATTAGGGTCTCAATGTTCTACAGGTGGAACCAAAACACG
>NC_055964.1:30872246-30874746 GCF_018492685.1 Alosa sapidissima | reverse complement strand
AGGGCTGGTCAAGACAGCTGGCGAGAGAAGACGAGGACGGGACAGACGGCTAATTAATGAGCTGGCCGAGGAAGAAGAGAGGGAGGGAGAGAGAGAGGGAGAGAGAGAGAGAGAGAGAGAGAGGGAGAGAGAGAAGGAGAAGTAGAAGAAGTAGAAGTAATGTGAGAGAAGGAGAGAGACAGAGAAAAAAGGGAAGAGAAAGAGAGAAAGACATGAAAGAGCAAGGGGACGGGGAGATAAAAATGAAGGGAGAGAGGGAGTGTGATAGAGAGGGAGAAAGAGGAATGGAAATGGAGAGGGATGTTGAGGGAGTGATAGAAAGAGAGAGTGTGAGGAGAGAGAGGGAGAAAAGGAGAAAGTAAGAAAGTAATGTTTAATTATATAGCGCATTGATCTATGCACAGAGTGCAACCCAAAGCACTCCACACACAAGACAAAAGAAAGAGATAGAGTGAGAGAGGAGGAGAGAGAGATGGAGTGAGGGAGGAGAAGAGAGAGAGAGATGTAGTGAGGGAGGAGAGAGAGAGGGATAGAGTGAGGGAGGAGGAGAGAGAAAGATGGAGTGAGGGAGGAGGAGAGGGATGGAGTGAGGGAGGAGAGAGAAAGATGGAGTGAGGGAGGAGAAGAGAGAGAGATGTAGTGAGGGAGGAGAGAGAGAGGGATGGAGTGAGGGAGGAGAAGAGAGAGAGATGTAGTGAGGGAGGAGAGAGAGAGGGATGGAGTGAGGAAGGAGGAGAGAGAGGCCAGGAGTGTGGGAAGCTGGGGCATCATTATTACTGTTATTATAAACAGTGAGAAAAACAAAACTAATATAAAAAAACCAGAAATAAACTAACCCACTTTGTGAGCGCTCTGTCCCTGCCTCTGAGTTCAGGAGGAGAGACGGATGTCATTACTAGTCCTGATTTCCCCACCTGATGCCCCCACCTTTAAAACCAGTCCTGATGCCCCCTCCTTTAAAACTAGTCCCGACATCTCCACCTTTAAAACCAGCCCTGATGCCCCCACCTTTAAAACCAGCCCTGATGTTCCTGGCTCCAGAACTACTCCCTAGTCTCATCCCTCCACACCAGCCCTGATTTCCTAGCCTCCTAGTAGCCTATTACCTTGAGCAAGGCACCAAACCCCCAACTGACTCCTGGTTGCCACAGCAATGGCTGCCCACTGCGTGTGTGTCTGTGTGTTGTGGTGGAATGTAACGACGTACAAATACTTCCTTACTGTAGCCTACTTAAGTAAATTTTCCACGTATTTGTACTTTACTTAAGTAGAATTTATAGTGTATACTTTTGACTTTTACTTCGTTACATTTTACAGCAATTATCTGTACTTTTACTCCGCTACATTTCTACAACACCATCGTTACTTTTTAGATACAATTTATGATCAGATTTTTTTTCTCTGACAAACACGTTTGTTTTACCAGGGGGCGGGGTTGGGATAAGATTCTGGAGCGCTACGTGCCCAGCTTCTAAATCTTTGAAACATAAGCTTCTAGTCTAGACCAGGCAAAGCGTGAGCTTGTAGCCATCTGCATTCGGTAGGCTATATTCACCAGACCCATGGCTACACTGGACATGCAACTGTGTTCTGTGCCTTTCTCTGTCTGTTATCTGCAGTGTTAGGGCCTCCTCTCCGATGAGATTGCTATCCGCGGATCAGCGAAGTTACAGGCTATGCCCATGGTTCTGTCACACGTCTGATCAGTGCACGTCCGCACAAATGAATGGTAGACTATTATAGAACCGCTGGCCGAAAAAAACGTAGCATTTTCCAGATTAGGAAATATTTCTTAATTGTGTGTGTGATCAAATAAAGAGGCATAGCCTACAATTGGGGGGTAGAAATGTGAGCGCTCATTCAATGTCTATGTGCGTCTGCGCAAGTGAAACTGAACCTAATCATAAAGACACCTTTCTCAGCAACTTTTCTGTTCAATCAGCAGAATTGGCATTACGATCCACCCGACGTTTCCCTTGTCTACCCCGTTAAACTTCAGGCTCTCGTGTTTTGCTGAATGATATTTTACTCAGCAGATCACCCTAGTCGATAACCAGAATTACAGTCTCCAGAATTGTAGGTCAGAATGTAAACTGGGCCACAGATGGTAAGCACAATTGCATTAGCTTAAAACTATCTAGTCGAGTATAACCTAAAACTAGCTTAATTAAAATGCCACAGCCCATACTAATTTTTCTTATAGAATATAGATATTAAGAGAATAAATCATTATGCAAATACTTTTACTTTTAATACTTAAAGTACATTTAAAAGCAGGTACTTTTTACTTTTACTTAAGTAGGGTTGTCATTGTGGTACTTTTACTTTTACTAAAGTAAATATTTCTCTGTGTATTTGTACTTTTACTTAAGTACTGAAATTCAGTACTTCCTCCACCACTAGTTATCACCATGGATGGGTAATAAGCAGAGTGTGTGTGTGTGTGTGTGTGTGTGTGTGTGTGTGTGTGTGTGTGTGTGTGTGTGTGTGTCTGTGTGTT
>NC_055964.1:30852246-30867246 GCF_018492685.1 Alosa sapidissima | reverse complement strand
AGCTTGTTAGCCTCAGACAGCTCAGCGATCCTCTGCTCCAGACTACTCATTTTGGAGTCCATGGCATTAATAGTCTGCAGAGAGAAAGAGAGAGAGAGAGAGAGAGAAAGAAAGAGAGAGAGAGAGACTGAATGCACTGCCCTGCAACAGCATGAAATGAATTCTTTCAAGACTGTGGAGCGCGGGCTCAGATCTCTGTACTTCACAGCTCCACCCTTGTAAATAGTTCATGTTCACTCCCAGTTCAGACTGAGGGCCGAAGCCATCTGTGTATTGGCCTGCTGGGAGTTTCAACTATTTGTGCTAAAGGGACAGACAGAACTAATTACTGAGAAGTGGGGCCTTGAGAGCCTTTTGAGGGGCAGTGGTAACAGCCTTTTGAGGGGCAGTGGTAACAGCCTTTTGAGGGGTGGAGGTAACAGCCTTTTGAGGGGTGGAGGGAAGCGTCTGTGTGAGAGGGCAGAAGTGAGAGGTGAAAGGTCAGTGGCGGTGTGTCTTACAGCCTTCTGCTCGCTGATGAGCTTGCTGCTCTCTCGGGCCTCCTCCTCATAGGTGTTCTGCTTGGACTCCAGAGCCTCCTTATCAGCCAGGTCAGCCTTCATCTGGACCTCTAGGACCTGCACACACACACACACACACACACACACACACACACACACACACACACACACCACACACACACACACACACACACATACACACACACACACCACACACACCACACACACACCACACACACACCACACACACCACACACACACACACACACACATACACACACACACACACATACACACACACACACACACACACACACACACACACACACACACACACACACACACACACACACACCACATACAGCATACAACAAACAAACAAACAAACATCAACAACAAACATCATCCTTGTCAACAAGAGCAGCATCCGAAAAAATAATAGCATTGCTAGGCTGCTTTCCTAAAAAGCCAATGGCGAACTACAATCCAAAATATCACAAATATTCTTAAATAATATTTTGACTTAGTGCTTTGTGTTTTGCACTTTGTGCTAGAAATAGGGTAGCATACTAATGTATTTGATCAAAAACTTATACATGCCAAAAATGTGTTAAATACACATCTATGAATCTGTTATTCTTTCTTAACTCTAGCTTTGCAAAACAAGATCCAAACCGTCATGCAAATAAAGCAACTTTGAATACTAAAAATAATGAAATAGTGACTCTCCACCTCAACCTGGTGTGTGGTAAGCGCTCTGGCACATAACGGCTGCCGTGCATCAACCAGGTGGGTGCTACATTTCTTGTGGGGCAGCTGTGGCCTACTGGTTAGCACTTCGGACCTGTAACCGGAGGGTTGCCGGTTTGAACCCCGACCAGTAGGCACGGCTGAAGTGCCCTTGAGCAAGGCAACTAACCCCTCACTGGTCCCCGAGCGCCGCTGTTGATGCAGGCAGCTCACTGTGCCGGGATTAGTGTGTGCTTCACCTCACTTTGTGTACACTGTGTGCTGTGCGTGTTTCACTAATTCACGGATTGTGATAAATGCAGAGACCAAATTTCCCTCACGGGATCAAAAGAGTATATATACTATACATTTTTTTTTATTGAATATCCCCTAGGGATCAATAAAGTATCTATCTATCTATCTATCTATCTATCTATCTATCTATCTAGCTATCTATCTATCTATCTATCTATCTATCTATCTATCTATCTAAATTGGTGGTGGTTGGTGGGGTTCCCCCTTCAATGTGAAACGTTTTGGGTGCCTCGATAATATAGCGCTATATACATGCAATGTATTGTTGTTGTTGTCTTTTTGCTGTCCTGTCTTTGTTGAGTGTCCTGTGTTGTTGTTATTGTTATTGTTGTTGCTGTTCTTGCCCTGTCCTGTCTGTGCTGAGTGTCCTGTGTTGTTGTTATTGTTATTGTTGTTGCTGTTCTTGCCCTGTCCTGTCTGTGCTGAGTGTCCAGTACCTTAATCTTGTCCTCAAAGAGTCTCTCCTTCTGCTCCAGCTGCGTCTCCATCCGATGAGCCGCCAATTGGGCCTCCCGTAGATTCTCCTCCAGATCCTGAACAAATAACCATCCCATAATGCAATGCAACCCATAATGCAACAGGAGAGAGCAACACAGTTCAGATTCTCCTCCAGGTCCTGAACAAATAACCATCCCATAATGCAATGCAACCCATAATGCAACAGGAGAGAGCAACACAGTTCAGATTCTCCTCCAGATCCTGAACAAATAACCATCCCATAATGCAATGCAACCCATAATGCAACAGGAGAGAGCAACACAGTTCAGATTCTCCTCCAGGTCCTGAACAAACACACAACCCATAATGCAGTGCTGTAGGGGAGAGAGCAACACTGTCCAGCTCTCTGCATTTGGGGACGTCAGTAGAAATTGAGTTTACACTCAACAAGTGCTCTGGCTGTCTGGATAAAGCTCTCTCTCTATAAATGTGTCCATTATGAACACACAAGCCCCTGTCTGTGTGAGATCTATATCTGCATTGGACTTCTAGCTTCATATTTGTTCTTCATTCAGGGTGAGCATCGTCCAGCACAGGCTATCAGATGTTTGCCTTGAGCACTGTGTCCTTCAGTCAGATTTGTTATGAGGAGTGCTTTATAGTGTGACCATCAGATCATATACAGTAGGCTGGCCTCCAGCAAGAGCTAGACTGGATATGCTGCAGCATTTTAACATCATTCCAAATCCTTGAGTCAGACATATTCCCAAATTTGACATGAGACCCATGTCTGTGATCATCACTCTAAATCAAACACAATCGAGAAGTAAATCTGATTTAGTGATGAGACTACACACACACTGAACTAAACACACTCTGATCTCACATGTGGTGATCATCTCACAGGACTGAATAACGTCCTCTCTCTCTCACACACACACACTCTCTCTCACACACACTCCTATTAATTTGTTAAGGGTCGATTTGTCATTTGTCATTTTTTGCACCAGAGGGGAACAGTATTTGTGTGCATTGATGTGTGTGTGTGTGTGTGTGTGTGTGTGTGTGTGTGTGTGTGTGTGTGTGTGTGTGTGTGTGTGTGCGTGCGTGTGTGCGTTTGTGTGTGTGTGTGTGCTTGTTTATGTGTCAGTGTGTTATTTTTTGTTGGAGAGCAGTAGGTGAGCATGAGTGTATGTTTGTGCGCGTTTGTGTGTGCGTGTGTGTGTGTGTGTGTGTGTGTGTGTGTGTGTGTGTGCATACATGTGTAAGTGCGTGTGTGTGTGTGTACCCTGATTTTGTCGCCCATCTGTTGTATTTGTTGTGATTTAGTCTGCATGTCCTCCTTCAGCTTGCTCTCCCTGCGCTCCACGATCTCCAGGCGCTTTACCTGGTTCTCCAGAGTCTTACGGCCATCCTGCGCACACACACACACACACACACACACACACACACACACACACACACACACACACACACGCACACACAGACACACACACACAGACACACACAACGCGCGCGCACACACACAGACACACACACACCACACACGACACACGTGTGCACGGACGGACACACACACACACAGGCACATGGACACACACATTAGAGCACATCAGGGGAGAGCATGTTGAGCATTTAGAGTTTGGCATGTAGAAGCCACTTTACGTAAGGAAGGTGTTCAATAATTTACTTGTCCATGTGTTTTTTATGTGAGTACATTTTTGCCACAACTCATCTTAGGGTTATATAATTACTGTTGGAATTCTACTGTATCTTAGGGTTCGGTTTAGACTTACATGTAGCTGTTTTGAAGGAATGCGTTTATTATTCTTTGAAGTTCTATTACTCTTTTGATGGATTATATTATCTCCACTTCTGTCTTTGATAAGACTAATTATTAGAATTAGAATTTAGAATTCAGCTTTATTCTAACATGATGTCATGCATATCATTTGTGTGGTTTCATAGTGTGTTCATGTGGCTGTGAAGTGGGAAGGTCCCCACTTTGGAACTCCATACTTCTGAACTGAAAGCGTTCACTTGACAACAACACACTGGTGACGTTGCTAATGTTCATAGGCTAGCTAGCCAGAAGGCTAACATCACGTAGTTACTCAAAAGTACTCTGGGAAGTACTGTTCAATATCTCAATCGCCTGCACTTATGAGTATGACATAAACAATCAATGAAGTGACTTATTTGGGCATGGAACAAGTCCATTATACTATAGAATTCTCCCACTTCCCAGGTGCTCATGAACGCACCATTAGTCCTGATTTGCTATTATCTGGTGATGACATCACTAGTCTCATCACGTGACCATGGCATGTGTTCTAATGACATCACTGGAGGAGTCAGGTGACCCTGGTGTATGTGTTCTAATGACATCACTGGAAGAGTCAGGTGACCCTGGTGTATGTGTTCTAATGACATCACTGGAGGAGTCAGGTGACCCTGGTGTATGTGTTCTAATGACATCACTGGAAGAGTCAGGTGACCCTGGTGTATGTGTTGACCCCTGACCCCTGACCTCTGTCTCTCGCAGGCGTCTGCGCAGGCTGTCGCTGTTGTCCTCTTTGGTATGCAGGCGCTCCAGGTCTCTCTCCATACGCTCCTTGGCCTGCCGCACGCTCTGCAGGAGGTCAGAGGCCTCCGTACTCGCCTTCACTGCCTGAGACACACACACACACACACACACACACACACACACACGCACACACACACACACACATATGCCGACACGTACGCACAGACATGCACACACACACACACACACACACACACACACACACACACACGTACGCACAGAGACACATGCCATAACACATATTCATGCATACGCACACACACACACACACACACACACACACACACACACACACACACACACACACACACACAATAAACAACATCAACAACATTAAACCCCCAGCTCAAAGTGGTGTGACTATGATAGTAGGTGTGATCCCTAGAAAAACTACTGAGATGTATTTAGTGCTTTACACTGCCCGGCCTCCATCTCAAGTCCAACTCCACAGCAGGTTATAACTGCCGCTCCACCCATCAGCGTCCATTACATGCAACTCCACAGCAGGTTATAACTGCCGCTCCACCCATCAGCGTCCATTACATGCAACTCCACAGCAGGTTATAACTGCCGCTCCACCCATCAGCGTCCATTACATGCAGGTTCTGTGTGTCCATCTGCTCACCTTAACAAGCTTGTCCTCCAGCTCCTGGATTTTGGTCTGTTGCTCCGTGTTGACCTGTGTTGGGAAACAAATTGTACATCTTAATATACAGCAGCTGTTACTAGTCCTTGCACTGTGATTGTTGTTTTTACGCATACATATGGTGATATGATGATATTTCTGTTCTCTCTGCAGGCATTTGTTTTCAGTATTTAAAGGTACTCTAAGTGATGTTACTTCACTTCTGTTGACGTTCAAAAAGAACAGAAAGCTAGCTCACCCTCCCCCCCCCCCCCCATCTCCCCCCCCTCTCCCCGTCCCTCCCTCAATTAAAACTTGTGTGTTCCATATTGGTGTGTTCCATTCGTCTACCCGAGTTGGTCACCCCCCCCCCCCTCCCGTGCAATTGAAACTCTCCTGAACCACATCTCGTCAGTGATTTTCTGGAACTGTTTGTTATGTTTTTATGGTCCAGGTTGGACCAAGTCGTTTTTGTTGGTGTTTTTGGAGCCCTGGCTGTCAACAGAGGCTGCGTGTGTACAGTACTGTACAGTGTACAGGTTACGGTGTACAGTATTTAGGGCACAGGCAGCTAGTGGATGGTGAGGTAATGTTTGCAGTATGTGATAAAAATGGTTTAACTTACAGTAGATACGGCGTAACATCCCTTAGAGCACCTTTAAATCCCATACACGTCTACGATAATAATCCCTCTCGGTGAGCCCTGTAGGTGCCAGTGGTACCGTAGGGCTGTGGGTCGTTATGAGGTACTACCAAAGTCCTTTTAGGCAAGTCCCTCCACTCGGCGGCCATATTGCAATGCTTTTTGGGCACTCGTAGGGCATCCTATTCAGCAGAAATGCGCGTGCGCAAGGCTTCACCACACCAATCTTGCTCCAGCGGCGAGATCACAACACATGATTGGCATGATTTCTTCACAACACACCACATGATTGGCTCAATGTATTTACATGTCGACGTTTTGCCGAGTAAGGGGTGGGATATGTGTAGACAACGGCCATATTGGCGTTACAAACTAACCCCATGCATTTCTATGGAGGATTATTTGAGTGCTGTGTCTCCTCATTAGAAAGTCTCTGGTACTACTTCCTCCGGACTGTGATACAGTGTAGCAGCAGGGCTCTGGTTCGTACCTTCTGCAGTTTGGAGAGAAGCTCCTCCACCTCCGCCTTCCCCTGCTCCTTGGCCTGTGAAACGGACACAAGCAAACACAAGCACACAGTTCACTCACAGAGGATGACAGAGCATGAGCAACATCTTAATTCCTGACTTTTTACTCCATGCGTCTGACCACAGAGCATGACAGAGCATGAACAACCCCTTAAATCCTTACTTTCTACTCCATTACTAATTACATACACTAATCTAAGCCCTGCTGGCCTACTAAGGGCCCTCTTTGCTGAGAGAGAGCCTCTTTCTGGGTATGTCGACAGTTGTATTTTACTTGTTTTACTTTTACTTTTTTTTTTACTTTTCTGTATTATCTCAGAGCTTTCTTAGTAGTCTTGAGGATGTTTTAAAACTTTTCCAAATTGACTTTTCTAGATGGTCTACAGCACGATGGTCAGAGCTTTCTTAGTACTCTTGAGGATGTTTTAAAACTTTTCCAAATGGACTTTTCTAGATGGTCTACAGCACGTGTAAGAGCCCATGTTCTTGATGTTTTTCGTGGCAGTGAGTTTGTTGCAACGTTTCTTCCGGATGTTTCCGCAGCCTGACCTTCTGGATCTTCAGCTGGTACTCGGTCGCCTTCCTCTTGAGCTCCTCGCTCGTGTGGCGCGACTCCTTCAGCTCCGACTCGTACAGGTCGCTGCGGCGACGAGCCGCCGAGAGGTTCTCCTCCAGCTGCCGAATGGAGACGCGCATCTCCTCCAACTGAGCGTGATACTCCTGCAGAGGGGAGGAGGAGGAGGATGGAGGAAGAGGAGGAGAGGGGAGAGAGAGGAAGAGGAGGGAGGTGATGGAGTAAGGGGGGGGGTTGGAGGAGGAGGAGAAGAGAGGAGGGGGGTTGGAGAGGGAGGAGAAGAGAGGAGGGGGGGTTGGAGGAGGAGGAGAAGAGGAGGGGGGTTGGAGGGGGAGAGGGGAGAGAGGAGGAGAAGAGAGGAGGGGGGTTGGAGGGGGAGGAGAAGAGAGGAGGGGGGTTGGAGGAGGAGGAGAAGAGGAGGGGGGGTTGGAGGAGGAGGAGAAGAGAGGAGGAGGAGAAGAGAGGAGGGGGGGGTTGGAGGAGGAGGAGAAGAGAGGAGGGGGGTTGGAGGGGGAGAGGGGAAAGAAGGGGGGAGGAGTAGATGAAAGGAGGTAGAAAAGTAGAGAACAATAAAGAGATTAGAAGAAGAGAGGAGAAAAAAGAGAAGGAGAAGAAGGTGGAAGGGAAATGCAGAATGGAGAGATGATAGCAGATGGATAGCACATGAAAGAGAAGCGGTAAAAAAGAGAAAGAAGGTGAGAGAAAGAGAGGAGAGAAGAGGAAAGAGGGGATGAGGAACAGAGAAAGAGGATGAGAAAGGAAAGGAGAGAAGTGAAGAAGAGAATGAAGGAGAAGAAAGAGAAGTCAGTCAGTTGAATAGCGGAGTGTCGGATCAGACAGCAGGCACTGGGACCAGGCGGAGAGAATAAGCTGAGACAGCGAGAGGCTGTGCCATGCACCCAATAAAACCCCTGACAGGCCCAGGAGAAAAGGGTGGAGCTGATGTGGAGCACAGGAGGAGATGAAAGAGAATGTCAGAAGACTGAGGGGGGGGGGGGGTTATAAACACGTCAACAGAAAGAGATAGAGCGCAAGAAAGGGAAGGGAGCCAGTGATAGAAACATCATCAGAGAGAAAGAGAGAGAGAGAGATGTTGAGGTGATAAGTTCAGGTTGTGTGACATAATTCATGGTATCTATAGTATATCTCCTCCACCACTACTGGTCTTCTAGATGGACGCCTCCACCCCTACTGGTCTCCTAGATGGTCTCCTCCACCCCTACTGGTGTCCTGTCTGAGCCACATCTCAGCAGACTGTTGAGTCCTCGCCGCACCCATGCCAGATCCGGACACTTGGTGGAAGAGGTGACCATGGCATGAGTTCTAATCTATTGTGACATCACTGATCGATCAGATGACCTGGTATGTGGTGACCCCTGACCTCTGTCTCTTGCAGATGTCAGCGCAAGCTGTCACTGTCATTGTCGGCCTCTATGGTGCGCAGGCCGCACCCATGCCAGATCTGGTTGAACTCTGCCTCAGAGCCAACAGCTAGAGCCCTAGCTAATCACCAGCCTTCACTTACAGAATGAGCTGTGCAGCGCTCTGCACTCAATGCACTCTCTGTGGCACCGTTGTCCAATCAGAGCTCATTTTTTATGGATGAGCTCTAAAATGCCAGGACATTAAAAACTTTCATTTAGTAAGTCACAGAGGTGGAGAAATTATCACCAGCATGCACGAGAGTCATTTTGTTTTATTAAACATGACGCAGAACCAACAAACAAACCTGGCAAAACACTTGACATTTAGCTAAATTAGCCACTCAGGTGGCTGTTACAGCAAAATGCTAATTATGAATCCAAACCATAATTTTCACTCACGAGTAGGTTGGAGAGCATTATTAATTGCGTAGTTTGCGTTTGCATGCAAAAACCTCATGAGACACGAGAGTCTTCTGATGCTTGACATAAGCCTGTTCTTTTACACTTACATATCATTAACATCCCAAGAGTAGCCTGCACTTTGAGTGTAGGAGTACTGTTTCTACCCAAGTGGGGACCAACTTTCTGAGTGAGTTCTATACTAGAAAGTACCCAGGTCTCTGAATATATGAGTATAATATCCAGAATTTATACAGCTCCTCTACAACTCTAGAGTATCCAGATCCCTTAGCGTATGAGTAGGCTACAGTATCATAGAACACACACCTTAGCGTATGAGTACCGTATAGAACACACAGCTCCCTTAGCGTATGAGTACCGTGTAGAACACACAGCTCCCTTAGTGCATGAGTACCGTATAGAACACACAGCTCCCTTAGCGTATGAGTACCGTATCATAGAACACACAGCTCCCTTAGTGTATGAGTACAGTATCATAGAACACACACCTCCCTTAGCATAGAACACACACCTCCCTTAGCGTATGAGTACCGTATAGAACACACACCTCCCTTAGCATAGAACACACACCTCCCTTAGCGTATGAGTACCGTATAGAACACACACCTCCCTTAGCGTATGAGTACCGTATCATAGAACACACAGCTCCCTTAGCGTATGAGTTCCATATCATAGAACACACAGCTCCCTTAGCGCATGAGTACCGTATAGAACACACAGCTCCCTTAGTGTATGAGTACCGTATCATAGAACACACACCTCCCTTAGCGTATGAGTACCGTATAGAACACACAACTCCCTTAGTGTATGAGTACCGTATCATAGAACACACAGCTCCCCTAGCGTATGAGTACCGTATCATAGAACACACAGCTCCCTTAGTGTATGAGTACAGTATCATAGAACACACACCTCCCTTAGCATAGAACACACACCTCCCTTAGCGTATGAGTACCGTATAGAACACACAGCTCCCTTAGCGTATGAGTACAGTATCATAGAACACACACTTCCCTTAGCGTATGAGTACCGTCAGCACACATCACCCCCATTCTCCATCAACTCCATTGGCTACCAGTTCCGTCCCGGATCAAATACAAAGTACTACTACTCACCTTCAAAGCCCTCCACAACCTTGCTCCCCCCTACATCTGCGACCTACAGATAACTTGTCTTTGTTGTATTGTTTTGTTTGTTTGTTATTGTGTTTCCCTGCCTTTGTCTTTGTTGTATTGTTTTGTTTGTTTTTTATCCAGATTAAAGGTGTAGCCAGTCAGCGACTGACAGTGACAAATGAGTTCACTAGAAAAAATTACCAGAAGTTTGCCAATGTTGGCCGCTACAGGCAAACTTTCAGCAAAGTTCTGGCAACAATTTTGCCACTAGTTGCAAATGTGTTAGCCAGTGATTTGCCACCACACTTAACCAATAATGGCAAACTTCCAGTAAACTTCTGGTGACAAACCTAATTTGCAGCAACTGCCAAAAGTTTACCACAACCGTTTGCCAGAAACTTAATTTGCATGTGAAAATATGACCTTGCCACAAATTTGCGGCAACTGTTCACCAGGAACCTGACATTTCTGTAAGGATGTACATGATTTCAAGCCCATAACAATTTTTGTCACATTCAGCAATCATCTCCTCACTGCCCATTCCATGAGTACAATATATATATTAAAAAAAAAAGGTATTTGTAGGCAGCCCAGGCGCAGAAAATTGGAGACAAACAAAGTGAGGGCAGCATGTCCCCAAACAAACAAACAAAACCAAAACCCTGAGTGGAGTTTCTCTGGGAGAACTGAAGATAGAGATGAGCTACCATCCTTGGTGTGTTTTCTTTGGTCCACTCCTGGGTTCAAATATAATGCATGTTGTTTTGGACAAAAAGTGTCTTATTAAATATAAACATGAATGTAAACAAACATGACTTCCTGCACAATCCCTGACTGCACCTTTAAGGTCATATTCATCTGTTTTCGAATATTATTTCCAGTCCAGTCTTGGCCCTCAACTGGTCTTCTCTCTTATAATGGATCCATTTAGAGCAGTGGTGGGCAAACTGCGGCCCGCGGGCCCGCCAAGCACTTTCATCCGGCCCGCCAAGCATTTAATGTGGTTATCACATTATTTTTTTCCTGCGATAGAGAACAAACTGCTTTTCACTCTCCTTAGAGAACGTTTACAATGTCAATGTCAAAACATCATGTTAAATAGAGATAACATCATGTTAAACTAAGTTAACTCTTAGTTATCTCCTTTGCAGCAGATCTAACGTGAACATTATGCGATCCATTTACAGTTTTTCTCAGTCGCTTTGGTGCTTTTTTCAGATCAGAATGAAAATTCTCATAACTATTAGTTCAACCTCCACAACATTTAGTCATTTGTGCACATCATAGTAGCAATTTCTCCTTCCTCTGAACAAATTGCAAATACTTTTGGACATGTATCAGTTGCTTTCATACAATTCTCTGCTGTTTTTTAACATTATCATTTGCTTATGTCATGTCAGTCAAAATGAACTATACTTATGAATACTGAATAGTCGTTCCCAATAAAACTAATAGTCTTCATTTCATTGCTTGAGTCATTACATACAAAATTGTTGAACTAGTGATCAAATTCTGTCACAGTGCTGTAGAATTGCAAAGAGCACACAGTAAAAATGTATGCATTCAGTGTCTTGTACTCACTTACTCACCTAACTACAGCAATGTGTAACTTTACTGTAGTTTTCAAATGGCTGTACAAGTACTGTATAGTGCTGTCTTGAGCATGTTCAGGTAGTGTCACTGAGTTCTGACCTTTTTTTGCATTGGAAAACACTGAGAGAACTGTCATAATGGAAACATGACAAAGCCATTTGACTATCTTGTTCATAAACGATGGTGTCAAGACTTCTCATTTTGATGACACTGACAGTTTCATTGACATGAATACCTGCTTTTGAGGAATGGACTATCCATTTTGAGCAAGTGACGTGACTAATTGTTTTGAGAATTGCACTAACTTCTGTGCAAATGTTAATAGTGATGTGAGAAAAGCACCAAAGCGACTGAGAAAAACTGTAATGGGAACGCGTCTGCACTCACGAGAGGGATAGAGAGCCGCAGGTTCCAGCTGGCTTGTCATTGTCGATCATTGATATCTCCTTATAAGAAACTGTTAAAAGGAAATCATGAAGGCAACAGTGGTTCCCACTAATGACCATTTAAAAACTGTGAGAGGGCCCAGCCGTAGGTACAGCACTAGCCATAGTGGAGCAGGCAGAAGATCATTGAGAAATAATGATGTCTTAAAGCGACAGTGCAAAATTTATGCATTTGTTAAACAGCATACAATTAGCAGTATAGCAGTAAGTAATTAATATTTTAAAAGAAATAGTTCTCATAATAAATTATAGGCTATAAAATATGTATTTTTTTATGTGTGTGTGTGGGGGGGGGGGTTGTTATGCGGCCCGTCGGCCAATTTTCAAAACCCAGTGTGGCCCTTGAGCCAAAAAGTTTGCCCACCCCTGCTTTAGAGGAAACCATGTGATCAAATGGATACTGCATGCTCATGTAATACATTTGTTTTCCACAACTGGCTACCAAAAATAAAGGCTTAGTGAAGCACTGTAGATGCTCTCTTTATAGCCAGTTCTCTCTTTATAGCCAGTAATCTTAATAATCATACATACTGAGGAGTTCTATGTGTGTGTGTGTGTGTGTGTGTGTGTGTGTGTGTGAATACCTGTGTATCACTATATGTGTGTGTTGACATGTTTGAGTGTATTTGTATATGTGCACTGTGTGTGTGTGTGTGTGTGTGTGTGTGTGTGTGTGTGTGAATGTGTGAATACTGTGTGTTTGTGTGTGTATGTGTGAATACTGTTTGTGTGTGTGTGTGTGTATTTAATGTGTATTTATAAGTGTGTGTATCTGTGTATTCATATGTTCAAGTATGTTTGTATGTGTATGAGTGTGTATGAAAGTGTGTGTGTGTTTAGATGTTTATGTGTGTGTGTGTGTGTATGTGTGTGTGTGTGTGTGTGTGTGTGTGTGTGTGTGTGTGTGTGTGTGTGTGTTTGTGTGTGTGTGTGTGTGTGTTTGTGTTGGGGAAAACAGCCAGAACAGAGCTATTCTTCAGTGGGCGAGTTCCATCTCTCCAGAGAGCGAGAGCAAGCGAGCCTGCGGGCACTCGAAACCCCTTTTGTGTGATTTCTGACAGCACGTGTATTCCGTGTGTTGCCAGGTAAGCTGGTATGCAGCACGCACACGATCATGCGGGCACTCGAAACCCCTTTTGTGTGATTACTGACAGCACGTGTGTTGCCAGGTTAGCTGGTATGCAGCACGCACACGATCTTGCGGGCACTCGAAACCCCTTTTGTGTGATTACTGACAGCACGTGTGTTGCCAGGTAAGCTGGTATGCAGCACGCACACGATCGTGCGGGCACTCGAAACCCCTTTTGTGTGATTACTGACAGCACGTGTGTTGCCAGGTTAGCTGGTATGCAGCACGCACACGATCATGCGGGCACTCGAAACCCCTTTTGTGTGATTACTGACAGCACGTGTGTTGCCAGGTTAGCTGGTATGCAGCACGCACACGATCATGCGGGCACTCGAAACCCCTTTTGTGTGATTACTGACAGCACGTGTGTTCCGTGTGTTGCCAGGTAAGCTGGTATGCAGCACACACACACTCATCATCCAGACAGAACTGGCTATAGTGTGTGTCGATAACTGAAAATAAATACATGCATTGTCAAAGACAGACAGCTTGATTGCAGGTTCCTTTAAAAATCCATATGTTTAAAATAGAATCCCACGGTATGCAGTAAAAATATGTCTATCACTGTAATGTATAGATGACTTTAGACTGACTGTATTCGTAAATACTATATCTTTTGTAATTCTCTATACTTATGTGTGTAAATATCTCTCTCTCTCTCTCTCTTTCTCTCTCCCTCCCTGTGTTTGCGCATAGGAGAAAGAGAGAGAGAGAGAGATAGAGAGAGAGAGAGAGAGTATTGACGTGAATGCCATATGTCTGTGTGTACTGTGTGTATGTGTGTGAGTGTGTATATCTATATTGCTAAGTGTGTGTGTGTGTTTGTGTGTGCGTGCGTTTATGCATAAGAGAATGAGAAAGAGATAAAGAGAGAGAGAGAGATGGAGAGAGAGAGATGGAGAGAGTATTGACATGCTGTATGTGTCTGTGTGCACTGCTATGAGTGTGTGAACGTGTGTATCTATATTGTTAAGTGTCTGTGTGTGTGTGTATGTGTGTGTGTGTGTGTGTGTGTGTGTGTGAGCATGGGTGTGTATTAGTTTCCAGTACCCTGACACCTTTCTGCTCACATCAGCAGCAGTCGTGCTTCTCTCCTCAGCATGGTTTTTATCACCATGGTAACTGTAGGCGATGGATACTGCTCTTGGCTCTCCTAACCACTAACGGCCAACCGCAAAGCAGCGAAGAGGAGAGGAGAGGAGATCTGAGAGGAGCCGCTTGTTTTTCAATTCCTATTGTGCCCTGTCTACACGCTGTCATCTCTGGTAGTCACTTAACACCTGCTGCTCAAGAGGACTGTGGCCCTTACAATGGCCCTAATCTGGTCCTGATCTAGGAGGTTTACCACTTACTCTGAGTTAAAGGAGAATTCCGGTGTGATATTGACCTAAAGTGTATTGAAACATGATACCGAGTGTGAACGTATGTCTCATAGCCCATCTCGACTTGTCCCCTGCACTCCAAAATCTGGCGCTAGTTAGCCGATGCTACCAACAACTTTTTCAGTAGTGGTGCTTCGGCATCGGGCTAGCCATGCAAATAAATCACTGTTTTACACCCATTTACGAGGCTCAATGTATCTCCACACTTCATTGGTAGACTTCCTAGGGCCCTGACATTTAAAACGAGACATTGAGAACTTTGAAAAAGCACTGGTAGTTTACTTACAAGACGATTTATACAGACAGTATCTTCACGAAGTTTAACGTTTGCAGCCATCTTGAATTTAGTCACGATAAGTCGAGCAACGAGTAAGAATGAACAGGTATGATAAGGGATCAGATTCCAAAAATAATTCAGTGGAAATGCATGGATTCCAGTTTCTTCCAGTAGCAGCAACTGGAATCCATGCATTTCCACTGAATTATTTTTGGAATCTGATCCCTTATCATAGCTGTTCATTCTTACTCGTTGCTCGACTTATCGTGACTAAAT
>NC_055964.1:30817246-30847246 GCF_018492685.1 Alosa sapidissima | reverse complement strand
TGCGTCGTCACTCGGAAAGGTGCTGTGTCTGTCAGCTGCTCTCAGTCAGTCAGTCGGTGGGTACTTTGACGAGGAAGAAGAGTTGAAGCCTGCCGTGCTTTACCTGGAAATAAAAATAAAAACCAACACATAATTCAGCGTTTCAGTCTGTGGTGGAAGAGGAATGGCATCTGGTACCTCTTCTCTCTTCTCCTCATTGTTGGTTGTTCTAAAAGCTGCTCCTGCTTCTTGATCCGAAAATATCCACCAGCTTGAGCGTGAGTCAAACTGATGATTCAGAGATTACATTATTCTATCATGAACCTGGCATCCTACTCTTCCTCAACACACACACACACACACACACACACACACACACACACACATACACACACACACACACACACACACACACACACACACATACACTCCCATCTTCAAAATGGCTGTTCTCTGCTCAATAAATCAGATTAGACACAGACAATGAGACCCAAAATAATAACTACGCTTTAATAATTAATTATAAGTTGAGATAATTGGTCCCAGTGAAAATGTAACAGAGCAAAAATAGCATGCAGTTTGCTACGCACGCCGTTGTAGCAGAGCAAAAGTAGCATGCAGTTTGCTACGCACGCCGTTGATATTTTTGTGATGTTTAATCTTTTTTCTTCTTCTTTTTTTCAGAGAGAACTTGTTGAGCAAGAGTGCTCTCTGTTCAAGTAATCACCAGAGTCAAGTCACGAGGACTACACACACTACATTGTGTCTCTGTGTATGTGTGTGTGTGTGTGTTAGCTGAAGCCATGGAAAATCACATTAAGCATTCACACTGTTCCTTTCAGTCCTTTCCATATATATATATATATATGTATGACTGCCTTTGAGATGAGGGGTGAGAGAGAGAGAGAGCAAGAGAAAGAGAGAGAGAGAGAGAGAGAGAGAGAGAGAGAGAGAGATTTGAGGGACAGCATAAAAGAGTTTCTATTAAAAGAACAGGCTTCACTCTCTCGCCCACACCATAGCCCCGTGATGCTCTACCCTTTCTATCTCTCTCTCCTTTCCTTTCCCCTCTCTCTTCCTCTCTCTCTCTCTCCCTCTCTCTCCTTTCCTCTCTCTCTCTCTGCCTCCTCTCTCTGTTTCAGTCTTGCTCTGAGCTATTCCAAGGATCTATACACACGTGTCTCTCTCTCTTTCTCTCTCTCTCACACACACACACATACTGTACACACACACACACACACACACACACACACACACACACACACACACACACACACACAGTGCTGACAGCTATGTACTGAGGAAACAAACTCACACAATACACAGATATTGTTAGTTCATTATTACCATATTAGCTAACTGCTACACATTCATGTGTGTAACTGCTGACGCAACATACTGTTTCCTACATTCTCAAACAGATTCACAGAGAACTCTACAGAATACAAAAACTCCCTCGCTGTCCATAGCAAAAACACACACACACACACACACAGAGAGACTGATAGAGTGCCACATCACCCAGCTATGAATAAATACTTATACTCATAAATACTTCTCACAACACATTCCATATTTTGAGTACACAACAAATTAACTATTCGTTGGCCATACAACACAGACCTGGAAGAACAGATCGCTGGGTGATCACTTGCAATAGAGCACAGTTCACGTACATCAGTAGAACACCCTGCTAAGCAATCAGAAACTCTCAGCTCATAACAATCTCTCTTATCTCTCAAATCAGAAACCAGAAGATCAAACATCTAACATCAAACCTAATCACTTCCCTATCACAGTGAATCTAGTTCAACTCAATGTTCTTTAAAATAGCAGCGGAACCCCACCTCAATGTTCTCTAAAACAGCAGTGGAAAACCACCTCATTGTTCTCTAAAACGTCAGTGGAACACAACCTTCAGACAGACATCAGTCACTAGGATGACAAGTAGTTGCTTTGTAGAGTCAATCCATTCAACACACATCGACATCGCAGCACACACACACATACACAGTTCAAAACTCGTGTGTCTGTCAGCTCCAGAGAAGGAAAGAAAAACAATCGTAGAAAGAAATCATCAGAGCTAAAGAAGAAGTAGAAGGCTGTCAGTGTGCTTGTTCACACATTTCCCCCTACCTGACTGTGTGTGTGTGAGGCTTTTATGAGCTGAGGCTTTGGTCACTCAGTCACTCATGGGGGACACTAAATAAATATAGCAGGCCGTTGAAAGAAGGCTAATAAATATATAACCAGCAACAAGTTAAATAAATATAACTCAGGCACATTTCCTACAGGTCATTTGGGGCTTTTGGGAGCTCTGTGTTGTCGGACATACACTCTAAAAACGAATGTGTTGTCCCTATCTGGACACAGAGATGTGTTAAAAAAACAACGCAAGTTGTGTTATTTTCAACACATATTGTGTAACAAATATAAAAAGGAAACAACGCAAACTGATATGTATTAAAAACAACACAAGTTGTGTTGTTTTCAACACTGTCGTTTTAAAAAGTGTAGTATTGTGTAGCATTTTAACACAGATATGTATCAAAAACAACGCAAGTTGTGTTGTTTTCAACAGTCGTTTTAAGAGTGTAGTCTTGTGTAGCATTTTCACTGGCGTGAGGCCCTGCTCTTTCTTTAGAAGCTCCTCCAAAGCAGACTAATATCATGAACTGCATATGTATGACACGCCTATGGCCACTAGCGTGTTATCTAACGCCTAATAGCATTTTGGCGTGTTTATCAACGGCATAACCTAACCCTAACCCTAGAGGGCGCCATATACTTGGTGTTGACATACACGCGGCAGAAAGACGATAAGTGGCGTGTACGTTTACGCAAAACCATGATACCAAGTTGCCCACCAAGAATAGCCACCAAACCCTGCGATGACAACTACTCATACACTCTCTCCCTCCCCCTCCCCCCTCTCTCTTTCTCCCCCTCTCTCTCTATCTCTCTCTCTCTGTCTCTCTCCCTCGCTCTCTCTCTGTAAGAAGCTATGGCCTTCTGAAAAGTACCTTTCTTCCTGGAGGGGTGTGGAAGATGTGACTACATCTAATCCCTTCTATCCAACTCCACAGATTAACCCTCATGTGTGAGTCCACATCACCCTTAGCGTCTAAGAATATGATGAAGATGTAGACTCTACATCTTCATCATATTCTTCTTCACCTTGACAGAGTGATGTTTCCCGTCAGATAGCAGATTCTTCCTGCTGTCACCTGGCGAGATAAATCAGGCAGAATCCGCAGCAGTGGGGAAGCAGGGGCGCAAGCAGCAGTACTGTCTGCATTTAGGTGTCAGTGCCCATGGGGGAACCGGGTTTGATTCTGACCTGCAGTCATTTCCTGATCCCAACCCATCTCTCTCTCTCTCCCTCTCTCTCTCTCTTTCACTCTCTCTCTTCCTCTCTCTCTCTCTTCCTCTCTATCTCTCTCTTCCTCTCTCTCTCTCTCACTCACTTCCTGTTTCTCTCCACTGTCGATGGACATAAAAGCAAAAAATAAATAAAAATGCTTAAAAAAGAATTCCCAGCAGTGTTGTGCATCCTAAATGTGTGTGTGTGTGTGTGTGTGTGTGTGTGTGTGTGTGTGTGTGTCCTAGTCCGACGGAGGCCTGCATCCCCTCAGGCCGGTCCCAAGGCTCAGCCCATTACGCCTCAGCTGCGTAGGACTAATCCTGTGGCAAGGCCATGGACTCATTTCAGCTAGTCACATAAACTGCCATCTGCAGGGGGAGTCTTCTTTTTCCTGAACGTGTTCCTGGTGCTGCTGACTGTCACATCTTTGAGAAATTAGCGCCATAAGCAGAACAGAAAGAGCTCTATTAACTTTCTCTGTCTTTGCTAAACTTTTTTACCCCTTGTGTTGAATGGTACAGTTTCTGTTTTTGTGTGGTGTGGTGATAGCACTACCTGTAGCATTTAATAATTATGTTATTCTGAGGAAGGAGTGAACAGAGGATGTTCACCAGTGTTACTGTGAATGCCGCACATCTTGATTCTTTGTCTCAAGGGAAATGCTATAAAATATGAGAGAAGCAGAGAATTTGTAGAGAGCAGCGGAATGTCAAAAACACAGTCTTTCAATCATGCCAAGAAAATTACATTAATCTAGTTCAAGATGTAGCAAAAATGGTTGTTTATTCATTATTCATGTCAGAATCACATTATTATTGCAGATCTTGAAGGAGCAGAATCACATGTTATTGCAGATCTTGAAGTAGCAGAATCACATGTTATTGTGGGTCTCAAAGTCCTTTCAAATGTATTAAAAAAAACTTGATCCTGGGTTAGGCTGCTTCTCCTGCTGTTCCTTGCAGAGTTGAGGACTGGGGGGGAGTGGATCCACACGGTTTTGGACAAACAACACCGGCCGACTTACGTCACCTTACAGAATAATTTGCAAGTGATCAAAACAAAAGCATGTGGGAATTTCTAAATTGGCCTTCTTCCAGCGAGGCCTCTAAAGAGGCCAGCAAACACTGAGGCGTCCTATACATCTGAGGAACATCTTACATAATTTACAACGAGAAAAATCAACACAGCCTTTTCTGAAATCGGGCAGAGTGTTCCTCTGCTCGATCTCCGCAGACAGCTGTGAATCTGTAGGAGGTTTTTTTTAAAGCCTAGAACCGCACCAGTTCTCCAGGACAAACCCTCCATTCAGAGCGAACGCCATGCATTTCTCTCAGCTCACAAGGAGGCCAACTTTTTTCCCGTTTTGTTTCCAAAGCTCACTCAGTTTCTCTCTGAACATCACACAGCTTCCTAAAAGACAGCCAGGGCTCCCTTATGCACAGCACAGCCTTTTAAAGCCGTTCCAGTCTGAGGGGAAAGGATATGGTTCTCTCGGGTCACCCCGTTGTGACAGGCAGTCCTGGTTCGAGAGCCGGCTTCTGATTCGTCTGTATGTCTGCAGTGACAAATAAACCCTTGTATTTTAAGAGCATCAGTCACGGATACTCAAACAGGACGTGGCACCGTATGAGTTTTCAGCGAGGTTTAATCGACTCATACGCTCACTCCAGTCAGACCGGCTCCACTCTCGCTGTGTGTGTGTGTGTGTGTGTGTGTGTGTGTGTGCTGTCAAGCATTACATCTGACTGCAGTCTATCTGTCCGACTGATGTGTTTGGCTCATGAAGGCGACTGACAGCTGACTGAAGCAGGAACTGATGCACTTTATCGACCTGAATGGGGCCAGCGTCTACGCCACCGCGGTGGGATGTGCGTGTGTGACGTGCCAAATCACAGGGAGATGTGTTAGCCCGCTCATTAGCTAATCACACGGTCGATATTTATTGTTGTTAGCTTGACTCGGCAGATGGCCATTACGTCCTAAGCTCACCTGTGCATCACCCCTTTGGTTCTGAGGTCTCATCATGCAAGGCCATCATAATAATATACAGTACATTATAATAATAGTAATCACAAGTATTACTCTTATTATCATTAATACAGCACTTTTTTAAAAATCATGTTACAAAGCACTATACAAAGGCACCCAAAGAAAACCATTATAAAAATGGTCTCAAATGAAAACAAAACCAATTACCGTAGATTTAATCAAACCCACGCAGTTTAGAAAAGGCTATGCACCACTGTTGTCCACACAGTTTCTGACACTGGAACCGAACTGACCCAGATATGGCCTTCTTCACATGTCCATGTGAAGCCCAATATGCCTCGCCTTGGCTGGCATATTGTCAGAGCCTGTTAGTGCCTGTGTGCAGTGCTAAAAAAGGGTTGGCATTTGCTAGGCCTACCCTTACTACATTAGGATTCTATTTAAGGTCTTCTTAGATACCAGATGGAAGATATCCGGCCATGAACTAATATCATTTTGCAACATATGTAGCATGAATTTAGCATACGTTTGATATAAGGCTGCCGCACATGTAGCATGGATTTAGCTTATGAGTATACATCTGCCACATATCTAGCAGGGATTTTGCATAGTTTTGGCATGCAAAACATTATGTAGCATGGAGCTACCATTCTGTAGTTTGGTTCAAGGCTGCCTGGCACATGCAGAATGGAAACAGCATCGGTTTAGATCTGGCACATATGTAGTAAGTATCTAGCATAGGTTTAGCATCTCCAAATAGAATGTATTAATCTGGCTGGCACATACAAACTAATAGATATGTAGCATTTGTGCCTGTTCAGGAGCTGATACTGTCCAGACATCAGTGTTGTAATGTAACGGAGTACAAATACTTCATTACTGTACTTAAGTAGAAATTTCACGTATCTGTACTTTACTTAGCTATTTAAATTTATGTCAACTTTCACTTTTACTCCACTACATTTCTTAGATAAAATGTATACTTTTACTCCGTTATATTTCCACTAAGCATCTTCGTTACTCGTTACTAAAACATAAAACATAGACGACCACCCCGACGATAGTGGTGAACTCTGTGAACAGGGTAGTGGTGAAGATAACGTCATACACCCGTGGCCGTATTTGCAATGTTTCTGTACATTGGCAGCTTTCTGTGAAGCTGAACACTCCGCTACCTGCCTCAGCAGCCTGTGAAAGGCTATTTAGCATCGCAGGACTTGTCTTCAGTCCAAGAAGAGTAAGACTGAATCAGGCCCGGGGTGGGGAATCGGGAGAATTCCGGGTGGGGCGCTTCACTTTTGGGCCGGTTGAGGGAAAAAATATTGACATTTGTAACGTTAGTCTATCTTTTCTTTAAGTAGGACACGTTCCGCATTCTGTGCATGACACCAATGCAATGACTCTGCATGGGTTGTAGCCTACGTGAGGGAGTTCTCCCCTCCCAAAAAGAGTTGGTTGGGTCCATATAGCCCGTCTTTTTTTCAAAAAAGTTTTCTCAGATACGGATAGCCGAGCCGGCCCTACAGTAGACACAAGCGCCAAGAAGGATGGATGGTAGAAAGAGGCCAGGAGAGACTGAGCAGCAGATCAACCAGTCGACCACTGAAAATGATGAGCCCGAAATTAGTGATGAGGAGGCCATGACTACAGGGACAAGTAGAGAGGATAAATTAAAGTTATTTAATGTAAGAAAGAGCAATTACCCTACATATTAACCTATATGCCTTGTTTGCTCAGAAGAGGGTGTAGTAAAGGAGTAGGCTAAATCACCAAACAACAATATAGCCTACCCATGCAAAAAACATGTAGCCTAAACATTAGTTCAATATGCCTCTTTGTGGAAGCGTGGACACATTTCAAAGGCTTTCTTTCTTTCTGTTTTTGTTAACTTGTGGAATAGTGGAATATTTTTTGTTAACTTCTCAGTTGAAGTGAATTATTATATAACCTTTACACATTTGTTGAACTATAGTACTAATAAAAACTACAGGATAGTAAGAGCTGAAATGTTTCATTTATCCAATTTCCACCACTATGGAAAACGTGGGCCGGTCTTGGGCCTGAAACGCCCAGGCACTGAATTCTGGCAACTTTGAAAACCAGCTTCTTTTGAAGATGAACAGACACCTTTTCAGTTTCAACTAATGACTGGCATATTAGTAGCTGGGCATAGGTGGCCTGTGTGTGTGTGTGTGTGTACAAGCAGGTCATTTTTTTTTAAAAAGAAATACGTTTTTTCATTTTTACCTGAAGTTCATATAAGTGACATTTCTGTTTCTGTTTTTTTCTTTGATGTCAGCTCTAAAAATATGCTGTTTGTTCTTTGAACTTAAGAGAATTGTGCCTGAAAAGTCCTAGAAAAGAATGTGATTTTGATTTGATGAGTGAGATTAAGAAGATATGGGAACCCTGAATATGCTTTATGCTTTACTATAAGAAAGCCAAAATAAAGTTCACAATAAAAGTTCAAAATAAAACCGCGTGCTTTTTAATTTTTACTTTTACTTTAAATACTTAAGTACATTAAATATCAGAAAATTACTTTTGATACTTAAGTACAGTATATATCAGATACTTTAAGACTTTTACTTAAGTCATATTCTAAAAGGTAACTTTCACCTCTACCAAAGTCTTTTTCTAGTGTGATACTTGTACTTTTACTCAAGTATTGCTTGCTAGTACTTTATACAACACTGCCAGACATAGATGGGGTCTCTATGGCGGGGCTGTTTGCCGTTTGTTGTTTGCGTGTCTGACTAGATGTTACGAACCCCCCCATTATGTAATGGTTAGTTAAGTGTATCAGTGCCAGCCTGCTAAAATGGAAGGACCCATGAAATGGAGGACAATCGCCGCTGATTCATCAGAGCAAGACCAGCGAGCGGCAGCCTCCCCGGTGATTAGCGATTAGCCACGCTAGCACTGTAGATTAGAGTGAGAGGCCTCAACGCGCCCGCAGGCAAAGCAGAGCCACGCCACAGGCATGTCCTGGCATGAGACATGAGTACCCTGCATGCCCACGCTCACCCTCCCTTACCCGCCTCCAGGAAAAGGGGGAGGGGGGGGGCTCTCCCAATTGTCCCTCTCCATTTTCAAAAAACTCCTGAAGACCCAGCTCTTTAGAGAACATCTCCTCTCATAGCACCACTTACAACAAGTCTCGCTGATCCTAGCCCTTACCAGCCGTCTTGAACTGACACGTAACTGTTAAAAACAGCACTCACTGATACACTTATTCTTACTGTACTCTACCGTTTTTAAATTGTTAAGTTGTTAAACTGTTGAGAATTACTTTAAAACTTAAACTGTTTACCATGTTGTTAGTTGCTTGGTTAAAAATGTGTCAGCCAAATGTAATGTAATGTAAATGTAATGTAATTTAAGCATAAGGCTGTTAAAAACCAAATGTGCCCAGCAGTACACGTGTTTAAATCTGCACGGGTCAAAAGTGTGAAACTAACAAGTAGAGTGGATATCTCAGCAAGTATATGCACAGAGTAAAACATAGAGGACATAGATAACATTCTACTTATCATGGGTAAAAAAAATGAATGCGTTACTTGCTAACATCCATAGTGATATGCCTCATCAATAATCAATCAAATCATTCCATCAATCAAAGTGGAACGTTTTGTAATTGTAAGAATCCTCTACTTCTACTATCCACATCTACATGCACTATGACTTACTGTACTGTAAAATTCAGAGATTACTTCCATGTACATTATTTATTCACTAAAGTATGTACAGCCTCCACTATCACAGCCGTACAGTATGTTCACTGTTCACTAACCATTAACCCAGACCAGTGGACACCACCCCCACTGATGCTCAGCTCTGCCTTTAAGGATGTGTGTGTCTATTAAAAAATTAAGCTGATTGCTGAGTGCATACAAGTATGTTAGTGTGTGTGCGTGAGTATGTCATTGAGTGTGAGTGAGTGAGTGTGTGTGTGTGTGTGTGTGTGTGTGTGAGAGAGAGAGAGAACAGTGTGCAAGTAAGTGTGAGAGTGTGTGTGTGTGTGTGTGTGTGTGTGTGTGTGTGTGTGTGTTGTGTGTGTTTGTGTGTGTGTATGTGCACGAGTGTGTTGGGTGACTCAGTCCTGGGTCAGCAGGGTTAGTGGCCCACATCGAGGCGGCTGGATGTGAGCGAGCCCTGGTGAGGTGAGAAACCTCGTAGGAGGGAGTCTGACTCACGCGCCTGCCTGGCGCAACTCTGATGAAAATCCACCACCGGCAGTTAAGACATCCAGCCCAGAAATACTGTATTTACATCCTTTAGTTCTGGTCTCCGGGGGCAGCGTTTCTGTACCTTCAGTAACTGTGGATGTGTGATTGTGTGGTTGTGTGTGTGTGTGTGTGTGTGTGTGTGTGTGTGTGTGTGTGTGTGTGTGTGTGTGTTCATTCCATGCATATGTCCCACTTATCTAGTGTTGCTATTGCAATACTGCCTCTGCAGCAGCTACCACTGCAATGGATCACAGTTACTCTGTGTGTGTGTGTGTGTGTGTGTGTGTGTGTGTGTGTGTGTGTGTGTGTGTGTGTGTGTGTGTGTGTATGTGTGTGTGTGTGTATGTGTGTGTGTGACAGTATTGTGATATGGACTCTGACAGGAGCTACCACTGCAATGGACCATTTTTATGTTTACCACCATTGCGTCAGAATGTTTGGATTCCAGGCACAAGCACACATTCAGGTTGTATATAAAACCACATAACCAACACTCGTCTTTTAATGAGTTATCATGATGTAGAGTTATATTTTTGACATGATATTGCCTTTGACAGCAACTACCACTGCTATATGGATCTGGTCTCAATTTGGCCACAGTCCTTTAGATACAAGCATACTTCACTGCTTTCTCTCTCTCTCTCTCTTTTTCTCCCTCTCTCTCTCTCTCTCTCTCTCTCTCTCTCTCTCCTGTCTGTCTCCAAGGTCCAGGCCAAGGCTGAAGTGTTGTGGACTTGTGGACTCTGTAAGAGCCCTCTCGTTTCCATGGTCACCACCACTCACCATAAGTAACTTGGCTCACGAATCCCTTCTTTAAGACGGATGGCGGATGGCAAACAACAGTGTATACACATATGTAAATGTGTACATATATATATATATATATATATATATATATATATATATATATATATAAGCTGATTAAGCTGATTGCTGAGTATATATATATATATTAAACATGTATAAATATATATACTGTGTGTACATGTATATACACATATATACATACATATGCTGTAGAAAGCAGGCTGTGTGTGTAAGGGGGCTGTTTTTCTGCCGTGGAAATGTAAAGCTGCACAGCACAAAGAGGATCAGGCTTTGCAGGTTTCACTGAAAACGCTGGAGGATTTAGCAGTGAGCCTCTCACTGACAGAGAGAGAGAGGGGGAGAGAGGGGTACTCCGCTCATCACGACACACATTAACATGCATTGATTCACACCATGCAGCCAGGCTCCCAGCTCTCAGCCGGGTCCGGCCCGAGTCCGGCCCAGAGACTGCTGCTATACAGGAATCGCCTGACTGCCTGCTAACGGGAGTCCATGACACACACACACCATCACACACACACACACACACACATACACACACCATCACCAGTGTTGGGATTGTTACTTTAAAAAAGTAATTAGTTATAGTTACTCACTACTGTTCCAAAAAGTAACTGAGTTAGTAACTGAATTACTCTATGATAAGAGTAACTCGTTACCAGGGAAAGTAACTATTTGCGTTACTGTTACAAAAAAAAGTTGCTATATGTCAAAGAATTTGAATTTTTTGAGCAGTTTTGAGCAGCCAGTTGAAATGAGTAGAACAGACAGGTGTTTGTAGGCTACATAACTTTCGATATTCATTAGATCGATAGATAGATACTTTATTGATCCCCAAGGGGAAATTCAAGATATTGCACATCGACAGACCTACGGTTGACTTCAGCCTGTGTCATAGGTTTTTGTTGTGAGGCAGAAAGATCTAGCTTTTGCTGCTTGGAGGACTTTGCTCCGAGTCCTTCTTTGCTAGTGGATGGCGAGCTATCATCTGTGGTGGAGATATCGGTGTTTTTGGCCACTAGCTTTAGATGCGTGTGTGAGATGCTTCAATTAGAGCTGCTTAACGGATGTCGACAAAGTCTTCGGTCCTGGACATAATGTACACATTACATGCACGTTCTTGCCTTGATGAATTTGAAGTAGTGCTTATATCTCCACCTTTAAAATGGCAACTTTTCGGATTGCTCCTGACCTCTGCTGTTTCGTCGAATCTCTGTTGCGTGTGTGTGTGTGTGTGGCACGTGTGCTGGCAAGTGTGTAAAAACACTGGCTCTGATTGGCTATCATGAAACATGACTCTGCCTTAGCCAATCATAATCGCTTAAGTCGTTATTAACCCACCTCCTCACTAGCTGTGGGCCAGGGTGCGTTCGGATTACACAGTTTATTCAATCAATGCATAGTAACGCACCGCATTTAACGTCCAGTAACGTTAACGGCATTGTAACGACGGGAAAAGTAATTAGTTAGATTACCCCGTTAGTGAAAAAATAACGTCGTTACCTAACGCCGTTCTTTTAAACGGCGTTATTCCAAACACTGACCATCACCCACCCACACACACACACACACACACACACATTTCACATGACATCTCTCTCCCAGGGAGGCAGATCAGGGAGCAGAGAGGGGGAGAGAAAGAAAGAGGAAAATGGAGATAATATTACACCATCCTTCTGATCCTCACCCTCTCAAAGGAGTCATAGCCTTTCAGCACCAGAGGAGAAGAGAGAGAGAGAGAGAGAGCAAGGGAGAGAGAGAGATTACCAGAGTTCACCCCTAAAACAGCCTGAAACGGCTCATCTCTCAAAAAGCTGCACCAACACTCTCACTTTTAGAAATATTGCCCTGTCATTATATCTCTTCCTCAATTATTTAAAATCCTCCCTTTGTTTTATAACCCCCCCCCCCCCCCCCCCCCCCATGCCTCCTCACACCCCCGTAGTGTTCACGCGCCCTCGCTGCTAGTTTATTGTCTGCTAGCGTTCTCCCCAGCCTATCATACCTGCCAGTCTGGCTCCCCTTACGTAAGCGGCCTCTCAGACCCTCTCCATGCATACTCAAATTCACTCAAATTTACTCCCAAAAAGGCTTAAATGTTCAGACCCTGCAGGGCTATTTTAAAGACATTTTTCGAACAGCAGAGATTGTCGTGTGTGCCCACAGGTCCCCACACTCACATATTATAGTGGGCGCCCAACTGCATACCAAATGTGTATAGTTATTATCTACTTATTATACGGCTCTTCACAATGCAAGTAGAACACTCCATTGACTTGAATGGGATTTCCCAAAGTTCTACCGGTCATTATTTTCGTCTTAAGAACCTCTAAATAATGACCGCTGTCAATGGCAACGGATTTTCATTCAAAAGTGAAGGCAGACGGTTGATTAGCTGTGTTCTAAAGAACATTTGATTCAAGTTCAGCGTGTGTTCCGAACTATTTGTTTCTCAGCAAAAGCCACAACGAAACTGTAACAAATACATGTAAAGAGACATATCGTGGAGTAAAGAGACATGGCGCTTCGGGGTCCGATTCGTCCTGTTGAGACTTATTTTCCCAATAATGACCGGCGTTCTATACATTATCACTTACTTACGACTTAACTACGGGGTTACGGGTAAGAATAGAGGTTTATGAACATATAGTAGTGTGAACATGAGAGTTGTGTAGCATGATAATTAAATACAATTACTACACTGTAATAAGGCCACCCATCTGTAACCCATTAGCACGGTGACCTTTAATACAGTAGGCTAACATACTGTAAGCTTGGTTTTCCACCCACAGGTAACACATTAGCATGGTGACCTTTAATACGGCTAACATACTGTAAGCTCAGTTTTTCTGTGGTTCTGTGGTGAATGCTGTTGATCTGAATTTTTTTGTTGATCTGAATGTTTTTTTTTTTCTGCTGAGGAAAGGTAAACCATTATATTCGTATTTGGATTGTCCCATCTACTTGTTTCCCATTATTTCAACCAAGCATTAGCAATTACAAACACACCATTTGGAATTAGATTGCTTCTTTTTTCTAGCCTGCACAAAAATATGTCATTATAATGCCTCAGCACACATCGCATATTCAGATATGCTCAGTCTCTGGCAATAATAAGTACAAAGTGTGTGTGTGGGTATGTGTGTATGTGTGTGTGTGTGAGAGCGCTGAAAGATAGGGACACATTCTGTTTCCATAGAAATAAGTCTGAACCGTGGGCTTTTTCCCAGCAGCGACACCCACATCTCTAAGCGCCCTCAGCTCCTGATCTTGCCTGAGAGTCAGGAACACACAAGAGGCAAGAAGAGGAGAGAGGAGAGGAGAGAGGGGAGGAGAGGACAGGAGAGGAGAGAGAAGAGGAAAGGAGGAGAGAGAGGAGGAGAGGAGAGAGGGGAGGAGAGGACAGGAGGAGAGGAGAGAGAAGAAGAGAGGAGGGGAGGAGAGGAGAGGAGCAGAGAGGGGAGGAGAGGAGAGGAGAGGAAAGGAGAGGAGAAGAAGTCCTGTCCTCTGAGTCCTGAACTAATCTGGTGCCGATCCGGTTCTGACTTGATGGACATTAACGTGCTGATCCAACAGATTCCCCCGCGGATCTGAATTACAATCCAGTATATACACATAAAGAGAACTGCACAAATCCCCACTGCACAAATCTGAGTGTACACAAGTTAAGCCAAACAGTTTCTATATATCGCCAATGGTCCATTCAGCAAGTATCCAACAGCTCACAATCCCCTTCTGACAGCACAGGGGCGAAAAATGCACAGAAGCAAAACTGGCTCTTAAAAAGGTCCTCCCTCAGTCACTGTGCGCACTGGAGAGAATGTCTGTATGTGGGAGAGAGGGAGAGAGAGAGAGAGAGAGAGAGAGAGAGAGAGAGAAGGAAGAGAGGGATAGAGGAGGACAGAGACAAAGAATAGAAAATGTAAGTGTGTGAGAGATCAAACACTAAGGCAGATGACAAAGGGAGAGAGGTAAGTAGACTGAAAAAGTGGGTGAGAGAAAGAGTGACTGTCTAAGAAAGAAAGAAATGAAGAGACTAGAAGGTAGAGAGATGAAGAGACAGAAAGGAGAGAGAGAGAGAGTGACAAGGAAGAGACTGGAAAGGAGAGAGAGAGAGAGAGTGACAAGGAAGACACAAAAGGGAACAAGTCCTGTGAGAGTTGCGGCGCGTAAACAAAGCAGCGTGCGGGAGGCCGAGTCAGCTTTGAACGCCGTTGTGTCGTGACTCCCTGCCTGGGTTCTGCCACTCACTGGCATGCCACCTGCGCTGGCACACACTCACCAACCAGTGCCAGCCACGGTTCCAACACGGCCACCTGCACACACTTGCGCCATGCCAACACACACCGCGAAACAAGCAGGTCAACGAGTTCCCATGGACACACGCGCTCACACTAAAAGCTACAAAACAATCCGGCTTTGTCATGGCACTTGATTGCTGTTACATTCATAGTCATACAGAAACTCTGACACACACACACACACACACACACACACACACACACACACACACACACAGTACACACATCCCTACTGCATTTGTAAATTGTGTACATACACAAGGAAAAAACAGGAAGTTCTGTGAAAACTCACACACACACACGTGTGTACACACACACACACACTCACACAGAGTACAGTATCTTCTCAGGTGTGTAGTATACAGTACAACTGTGGAGTCTGTGTGACTTTACTCTAGCATCACAGTAAAACACCCCCCCCCACACACACACACACACACAGCTCGCACACCAACCAACGAGCCAGCCTCGCTCCCTCTTACCTGACAACTATGTGCACCGGAGAGCCAGCCTAGAAGTGCAGGCTCCTGCAGAGAGAAGCCCCAGAACGAGGGCTGTCCCTGGGCAGCCACGGGAGGGCATGCTGGGTCCTGGGGGTCCTGGTGGTCGGAGGAGTCATTCTCAGAGCCCAGGGAGCGAGGGAAGAGGGTGAAGTGGTGAAGGAGGAAAAGAGAAGTGTGAGAGCGCGAGAGGGAAAGGGGGATGGACAGAGAGAAGGAGGAGGAGTAGGAGAAGATGAGAAAATGCAGGGAGAGGAGGGAGACTGCATTCTACTGTAGAACAGTCAGAAACACCACAGCTGAGCTCTCTCTCTCCCTCCCTCCCTCCCTTTCGCTCACACTCTCTCTCTCCCTCTCTCCCTCCCTCTCAATCTCTCAGTCTCCCACTCTCTCTCTCTCCCTCTCTCCCTCCCTCTCAATCTCTCAGTCTCCCACTCTCTCTCTCTCCCTCTCTCCCTCCCTCTCAATCTCTCAGTCTCCCACTCTCTCTCTCCCCCTCTCGTTCTCTATCTTTCACTCACCCTCCTTTTCTATTTATCTCTCTCAACCTCCCCTTTGCTGTCTTTTCCTTTCTCTTTCTCTCTCTCCTCCTGTATCTCCCTTTATCTCTCTCACTCTTTCTTATACCCTTCCCTCCTCTCTCTCTCTCTCTCTCTCTCTCTCTCTCTCTCTCTCTCTCTCACACACACACACACACACATTCGCTGCCTGCTCTGTCGTAGCTCTAGCTAATCACAGTAATAGGCATTCTGAGTCACTGGCTAAACTCTCCTCTCCTCTCTACTGCTCTCTCTCACACCGGTTTCTCTCTGAACACACACACACACACACACACACACATACAGAGAGAGAGAGCCTCATCTCCTGAAAGCACTGTTTCCTAACGACCTTTTCTAAATGACAGACAGAAAGAGTGAGGGAGAAAGGACGGAGAGACTCTTAGTTTGGTTTTAAAGACATTATATTTTGGCAAAATTGTACATAAATGGCCATTCCAATAAAGCTCTTTTAAATTTGAATTTAATGAGGGTATTTAATGAGTAAGCAAGATAGATAGAGAGAGAGAGGGAGAGAGAGACCCACACACACACAGATTACTATTTGAAAGCCTTCCTCTCTTGGTTAGCTTGCTCATTGCTCTTTGACTCCTCCAGGAAATGTGTCTCAGCTGAGTGGCTTCCAACAGCGCACTGATGACCTCATCACCAATCAGTGACTTAATAGCCCCAGCGGTTCTTCCTGTAGGTTAATCTGAGTGTTGTTTGATGTCAGCCCACACCTGGAGCATACACACGCACACACTCACACATACAGGCACACACACACACACACACACACACACACACACAATAGATATTCTTGAAAATGACATGTGTGACATACTTTGCAGCTTCCAAGACAGTGTGAAACATTATCTTCCTTTCTGACAGCGAGTGTCACAGAAGCATGGTCAAACGGTCAAACAGCTGTGAACAGGCAATGGCTCTTGATGAACTTTGTGTTTGACTCAAGTTTAATGGCCCATAAGGCCTCAGTGTCAGAGACATCCGAGTTGAGTTTGGGCGTGCTACCGCTAGCTGTCATCTAAGGCTAATTGTTTTCGCACCGGCATGGCTAATTAGCATTAGCATTCATGAGAGAGCTGATCAGAAGGCAGGTCGCTGGTGGGCACTGGCGGCTGTCACAGTCAGACTGAATGACATTATGTTTTGGCAAAACTGAGAGGGATGAGGCGTGATTGGACAGGAGAGGTACCAGACATACATATTCCAGTTATATTACAAGGCCCACTGTCCCCAAAGCAACTCGGGGTAAAAGGAGAATTCCAGCGATTTTTCACATAGATCTATAAGTATATAAGTTTAAGTATATATACTCTTTTGATCCCGTGAGGGATATTTGGTCTCTGCATTTATCCCAATCCGTCAATTAGTGATACACACTCAGCACACAGTGGGGTGAAGCACACAAATACCGACACAGTGAGCTGCCTGCTACAGCGGCGCTTGGGGAGCAGTGAGGGGTTAGGTGCCTTGCTCAAGGACACTTCAGCCATTCCTACTGGTCGGGGTTCGAACCGGCAACCCTCCGGTTACAAGTCCGAAGCGCTAACCAGTAGGCCACGAATGCCCCAAAACTCTGTACTGTCGGTACGAAAAAAGAAGAAAACAATCGCTTTCACCTAGCTCGAGTTGCTGCAGCCAACAGCTAAAGCTGCCAGGAAGCTACAGCGCTATACTCTGGGTGCATGAACATGGAGTGTAGCACCATAGCTCGAGCTAGGTAAAAACAATTATTTTCGTACAGACAGTACTTAGGGACCTCGAGAAACAGAAATCTATGTGAAAATTCGCCAGATTTCTCCTTTAAGTGCCTTGCTTAAGAGCACAACGGCGGAAGCCGGGACTTGAACCCACAAGTTTTCAGGTTACTGCAGGGCCAGGGTTGTGCGCCAGGGTTGTGCACAATTCGAATTGCAATTCTGCTTCCTGTTTGCTACCTCAATTGAAATGCAAGTGAAATTCAAGAATTGAATTGGAATTTAAGAGCCAGTTTCAATTCAATTCTGGAATTTTGCACAAGCCTGCTGCACGCTAACCCAGCTCCTTAGCCACTACACTAGAGCTGTAATCGGGCCTTAAAAGTTAGGTCTGACAAGGCCCGAGCCCAACAGAAATCCCGAGACTGACAGCTTTTTAAAAGCCCAAACCCGTTTACAACATTATTCAAATGTCCGCACGCATGCAGTTCTTTTGCCTTTTGTCAAGAATGAGTCATTTATACATTTTTTAACAGAATTAATTTATGACTAACGTAGGCTAGGCCACTTGGAAGTTGGAACAAAGAAATAAAATAGCCTAACATGAGGCGCTTGTGAATGTTGATGTAACCAGAGTTCATACCATGAGCAAGGTCCTGAGCACAACATTGGTAGGTCAGCTTAGTGTTCCCAAATGCCACTATAGCTTTAGTTCATCCATGAGACACAGTGCTACACTCTGGGGGCATGAACATGAGGGCTCACGAACATGCCCCCAGAGTGTAGCACTGTAGCTGCCTGGCAGCTCTAGCTTTTTTCCCCGTACCGACAGTGCTCTGTGACCTCGAGAAACAAAGATCGTCAGAATTCTCCTTTAACTTCGGACCCTAAATGACTTCCTTCCTGACTCTATCATCCTTTACTTTGCTTCCCGTTGAAAAGCATTAATAGCCTGCTACTCTCCATTGCTGTAAGTGAAAGATGCACAGCTTATCTTGCAGTAAAAGCTACAGTGTTGTGGGGTGGCTTATCTCAAATAACCATAAAGCTGCAAAGTTTGAGCAAAAGCACTGACCCCCTGAATCTCATCCCAACTGACACCCTCTTCCAGGATACTGGAAAGCCCTATCTACCCTCAGGGATAGGATTTCATGGTTTTCTTTTGCTTTTATTATAAGGGGGTGGGGGTTGGGGGCCAGGAACCCTTTAGCTAACTCTGGCATATTTTCAGTGATATTTCAGCACTGTGTTGAGGAGTGCGCTCACAAATATGTGATTAGAATGTCCGCGAGAGAGTTCCACATTATGATGCGACAATTACCCTCATAGACTGTATTCGGTTGTTAAGTCCGACGTCATGGGCCCAAAAGCCTTTTGGTCAAAAAACGTTTACTAGTGCAGCCAGCCAGTATTTGCAACTCATAAACCTTGTCACCATCACCTCCGTTTTATTGAGGGTAAAACAAAATCGGTTAACTTTAATCGAGCAATTACTGTAGCTGTGCAGCCAGATGATACAATCAAGGGTTACGTGCAGGCTTCCGCAAAAAATATGATTTAGGTTGAGTACAGTCAGTAGTCAGTAGTCAGTACTACAAGTGAGTAGTAGGATGACAATTTTCTTAAAGGCTACTCTGAATAGTGGGAAAAAATATAATTTATTTTACTGTCTATGGAGAAAACCGAGCGGCTTTGAAAGCCGTTGGACCCGGAAAAAGATTTATTAGCCTATTATTGCATCACTTAATAACCGAATAAAGAACAATGAAACTAAAGATTGCGTAGAATTCTAGAAGGAACCAGGAAAATAATTCAAAATAATAAATAATTTAAATAAATAAAAGCTGGTACCTTTCACTTTCTTCTCTCCCTAGATTTACTGTGTTCTATCTCTCACACACTTCCTGAAACACTCATAACTCTCTCTGCCTCTTTTTATTTTATTTCCTCTTCCTCTCTCTTTCCCATTCTCTTAATTTATCTTTCTGTCTTTCTTTTTTCGTTTCTCTCTCTCTCTCTCTCAATGTACCTCTCTCCCACTCACTCAGTCATTCTTTCTTTCTATCTTTCTCTGGGGGTGGCCCGTAAAGAGATGGCTTGATGACATTTACGTCCATGCGGCTGGTTGAAGGGCTCCTGCTTCTAATAGCACTAATAAGCGAGCGCTTTGTCGCTGGTGTAAGTGGTTGTGTAACATAAACATTGGAGAGAGGAGAGGACCACACTGTCGGAGGCAGAGCTGGGGAGCTCATAACAGCCGCATTCGAGTGATGTTACCAAGCAACAGGGCATTGTGTGTGTGTGGCTGTGTCTGTGGCTGGGAGCGGATGGGGGAAGGGAGGAGGAGGATGGAGGAGATTTCCTCCGCAGTCCCAGCAAAAAACAAACTCGATCAGATCGCCTCCCAGCCTCTCTGTCAGTCACCACACCACCCCACACCACGCTACACCACACCACGCCATACCACACCACGCAACACCACACCACGCAACACCACACCACGCAACACCACACCATACCACACCACACCACCCCACACTACACCACACCACACTACACCTCACCACCCCACACCACGCAACACCACACCATACCACACCACACCACACTACACCTCACCACCCCACACCACGCTACACCACACCACACAACACCACACCACACCATGCTACACCACACCATGCAACACCACACCACGCTACACCACACAACACCACACCACGCCATACCACATCACACCATACCACACCACACCACCCCACACCGCGCTACACCACACAACACCACACCACCCCACGCCATACCACACCACACTACACTGTCCATACCACACCACACCATACCACCCCAACCCGCTCCACACCCCCACCACGCCACACCCCACTACACCATGCCACATCACACCACACCATCCAACACCACACCACACCCGGTACAACATATCACACCACACCATGCTACACCACACCACTCTACACCACCCCACATCACGCTACACCACACCACTCTACACCACCCCAGACCACTTCACGTTTCACCACACTAAACCACACCACACCACACCACACCATACCATACCACAACACACCACACTACCCAACACCACGCTACACCACACCAAGTTACATCCCACCACAACATCCCATAATTTCCTGTGGTATATACATATATATGCATGTGCATATCGCAAATTATAAATATATTATAATAATATAATTATAATCTGATAAAGAATGTTAAGATTGTACAGTGAAATGGAAAACCAACGGCAAATGTCTGGAGAGGAGGAAAGAACCCTCAGCACTGGGAGAGCAGGCTTCTTATCCCCATGGGCCATGAAGGGCCATCACGCACACCTGCACACACCTGCACACACTTGGGCACCAGTGACCTGCCACAAACTGAGAGGGAGAAAGTGCACAGGCACTCACGTGGGCGGAGCCAAGGCAGTCCCGCCAGGGTCGTTACAGGTTATATCTTAAATCTTATTGACATGAATGATTTGTTCCATAAACACATTGTGTAGACAGGCTACTTGACAGCAAATTCCCTCTTTTTGTCACCAGTCTGCCCCTGGTCCCACTCAGTATAACACTGACACCGATTATCTGCAGGTCACAGTGTTAGTCAGCCTGCTTGGTGTCAATGGTTGTCATGGAGACGGTAGCGGTTATTAGCAGAGGGAAGTGTGAGCTCTGGAACTCAGCCACTGCAGATCACTCGTGTTCTAAATGATGTCATTTCCTGGCAGCTAGCCGTGGTGGTTGCAGGCCCACTGGTGCAGTCCTCCTTTGATGTGTCACTCAGTGGCCACGGCAACAGCGGCACAGAGGGACGTGTCACATCTGGCTTGGTCGCTGGACCCAGCAAGTGACAAGTCCCTCGTCATCACCACTGCTTTCAAATGCAGCTCACTGCACAAGCCTTGCTAGCTAGCTTCATTATCTCATATAAATGTCACACAAATGTGAAGTCTTCAGACCAGACCAAGAGCAATGCGTTTGTCCAAAAGTGATGTCAAGAGACTCAGTGCAGTTCTTGTCTCCCATGGGATTCCATCAGATTCCACATTCAGCCTTTAATATTAATGCTTTAGTCTAATGAATAAAAATCAGTGAATCTGATGTACAGACTATATAACATATTCATCAATATTGCATTTGTAGACTAAATGCTTCAGCTTTTACTGTAGGATATGAGGCTGTTGATGTAACCAGAGTAAAAGATCATCTTTGTGTGCACAGAATGGGCAGACGTGCTGCTATGTGTGTGAGTAGGAGATAGTTCTGTGAGTAGAACACACACACACACACATTCCCTGTTTGTGTCAGCTCTCCATTTCTCATGTGCCATAAATAGATAACAGGTCTTCTCACCAAATTTAAACATGTATTGTGACATCATGAGAGTGTCAACCAATCCCTAAACTCATTCAGGTGTGCAGTGGTTGGTTTCAGCTCTTCTGAGTGTACTGCAGCATGACTGGTATGCATCTGGAAATGGAGTAGCCATTGGCAAGAAACTGCTTCATCAATTTCTTTACACTGGAAGCCTCCACCCAGTGATCCTAGCCAGTGGCGTTATGCCCTACTGAAGTTAGATGGGCACATGCCCACCCAGAGTTTTAATATCTGGATCTTTTCTGTTTTAAAATAATTCTCCCATGCGGCATCTTTAAATATGCGTCTTTTTTCAGGGGAAAAGACCTCATGCCCTTCACTCCAATTGTGTTTGCCTAAAATTTCGGCTTCGCAGAAACGCCCCTGTACTGATCCTAGCAAGAATCCTAAAGACTGATTGGACCAGTGTCGACAAGTGAGGGCACCCGCAGCCAGATTCACCTGCCTTTTCATTTCTATGAGGCACTGGCCATGTTTGAGATGATAATTGAGCAAACAGCACAGAGACAATATCACCGACTGCTCAAGTAAGCAGCAGTGCCAGGCAGCAAGGGAACAGCAGCACAAGCAGGCAGAAGCCACGTTTGTTTGGCAGGGGACACAGCACCCTCTAGAGGATGCTGTGGTCATGACACACAGACTAGCTGAGGGCTTACATAAGACCCCTAAGTTCTCAGGGAAGAGCAGTGTAGTCAAACAGCAGAGTCGTCCTCATTTCAGAAAAAGTGGGTGTTGCGTAAGAGCGAGGGAGACCACTTCTATGCTGGAAATGAAAGGAGAGGAGTCTAGAGAGAGACTACAGGTCAGAACAATGACTAAGGCAATGGAGGTGTTACATAAGGCTGGGCAAGCACAACAGAGATGATTACCCTAAACACAAGCTTCTGGACACAGCCATACAGTAGAACCGTGTGGAAATACATGTGCATCTAAAGACACATACAATCATGAATAATGTCACTATACATCCTCCTATCCTGCCTTTCTCTCCAAGGGATTACCTGTGTTCAATAGCCCTATATTACTAGCAGACCATACCCAGAGATGGGTATGGTCTGCTAGTAATATAGGGCTATTGAACACAGGTAATCCCTTGGAGAGAAAGGCAGGATAGGAGGATGTATAGTGACATTATTCATGATTGTATGTGTCTTTAGATGCACATGTATTACTTTAGCAGACACTTGTTTTCCAAAGCAACTCACAAAATGAGGTAACATATTCATGCAGATGTGACAATAGTTGCTATACTATGCAGGGGAGACCTTAGTTTAAAAAATACTATAACAATTAGTACTACTACCAGAGGTATGTACGTATGTATGTATGTATGTATGTGTATATTATGTGAGTGTAAAGATCTGCCCAAGCGGTGGCATATAGAAGGATCTGCATGCACGGTTGCCATGTGAGCAGGTGACAGAATCTCCCTCAGCCAGCTGTGAAACCCGAGGAAATAAAGAGATGAGGAGGAGGTAGGAGGATAGGAAGACAGAGATGGAGAGAATATGTATGGGTCTGTGTGTCAGTGTGTGTGTGTGTGTGAGAGAGAGAGAGAGAGAAAGAGAGAGAGAGAGAGAGAGAGAGAGAGAGAGACTGGGTGTGTGATAGAGAGAGTGAGTGAGAGAGAGAGAGATTGAATGTGTGTGTGTGTGTCTTTGAGGGGGTGGAGAGAGAGTATATTTTTCAAAGTTAACATAATGTTTATAATGGTTCTCCATAAAATTCATGAAAAAAAAGTCCCATTACTGACGAACTGCCATTTATAAATGATTGGCCGTGACTACACTGTGGCTTCAAAATGTTTTGCAACATGTTTGCACAAATTGCATTTCTAAGCTAAAGACAGTGTGTTGTTGACGTTTAATTATAAATGCTGCAGTACACAGGCAAATTAGAGGATGTCAGGATGATCGGCACATAAATAATGTGCGAGTTAAGAGGTGAGATGTGATTGCGTTGCTACACCTTAACATGGATCTGCATCAGGGGGAGTTGTCATTGGCTCTGGAATGAGAACCAAATCAGATCGAGGCTGGTTTGTAGCTACCTGGGAATGATCGGTGCCCAGGGGAGAACAGGAACACTTGTGGGCGGACTTTTTTTTGCCGCATTTACACCCTGCACTTCAACATTGCGCTACACTGGATGCCCACTAGAGTGCAGTGTGTATCCTCTTTTGCTAATCTTCCTGAACTTTTGGTGCGTTCCTGGGCATGGGGAAAACATTTTCCCCAGTGAAAACATAATCGTTAACGTCACCTCATGTGGAAATAAGAGGTGGGAAACTGGGGGGAGATTTTGCTAATGGAGTTGCCTAGTTGGGGGCTCGTCGTCACTTTATTCAAGTTATAGTTCATTTGGACTTTCATGTCCAACTGTTTTAATGTGAACTTGGGAACTTGCCGTTTTTGACACCTGGTGATTTACAGTTTTTTTCAACCGCACTAAATCTTTGCTTGTCACACAATTTTCTAAACATGTCTTCCAAACATCATAACCCCACACCAAATCTGCAAAACCATACACTAATTCTCAGTGTTTAACTCAGTTTTCAATTGACTAAAACACATTTTGCAAAACACCACACAAAATGTTCTACTTAACACATAAAAATCGAACAGGAAGTAACTTGATTTCATTTTTCAAACACAACCCATCAAAATGCCACACTAAATCACCAGTGCTTCACTCTCTCTCTTCACATGTGTAAACACTCATTACGGAACACCATCCAGTCATTGCCTTAGTGTAGGCCTATAAATAGATACTCTATGTGTAGGTATGGACCCTTTCAGTCTGGCCCTAGAGGATTTCAGAACCAATGCAGATACTTTGAAAGGAATGTTCTACAAAAAGTTGACTTTATGTACAGTGAAACTGGTCTTTTACTATATTTTTGTGTCTTTTTTGTGTTTTTGTGTCATTTTTCTATAGACCTATGAATACATACACAACACCCCCCCCCCCCCCCCCCCCACACACACACACACACACACACACATACAGACAAACACACACACACACACACACACACACACACACACACACACACACACACACATAAACACACACACACTTTTCTTTGGAAAAAGCAAAGTAATTTGATAGTAGTCAGTCATTTCCATAGGCAAAATCAGCTTTTTCAGAACTCCATGTACATCTGGTGGCCATTGCCTCATCTGGTGGTCTATTTTGCTTTGCTTTGTTCTTGTTGGCTTTAAAATACTGTATTCACAACAGCAAATTATTTGGGAAAAATCACTATTTTTTGGTTTCAATATTGCTTGCATTTTTACTGTGTAGTTCAACTTCTCTCTGTAGATACCGTAACTTTCATTCTTGTATGGAAATACATAAAGCCTATGAAAGACAGAAGAGCGTTAGGTTTTGAGCAAAAGTGTGTACATGATGTATCCAAAATGTCATATTATGACAAAAGTGTTTGTAATGTGAGGCGAATGTTTGCTTTAAAGATGTGTTTTTGACATTTTGAATGTTGTGTGTCATTTTGCTGGAGATTTGAGGCATTTTGCATTTTGTGTGAGCAATTGTGGGCTTTGTGTGTGGAGTTTTGAAAAATAGACACAGAGTTTTGAAAACGTGTGTAAACAATTGTAAAAAACTGTAAGATTAGTGAGCATGGTTTAACCTTTGTTGTGGCATCCATGTGTTTCGCACATTCCGACAAAGTACGAACGCTGGCAGGTGGAAAAACAACGGGGCGATAAGAGGATGGAGGACTAAAGGAGAGGCGTATATGAGAAATTATGTCTTGCTCACTCACGCATCACTTTTAAGAGACGTAAATTACTGATGATCATCAAGGCACTTCCACATTTTTTCTTTCTCCTCGTCAAACCTGGTTCCAATTAGATAAATGAGACATCCTCGATGACGCTGAGATTTAAACGATTTCCGGAGCGCGAGCTGGCGGACGAGGGCCAAGGAGAGAGGCACCACGCAAATAGTTTTTGGGATAGCCTAGCCTACACTCAATATGAACCAATCAACAACAATAACCCCTTGGCTGTTTTGGCTTCTATCAAAATGTCTTTTGAGTGGAGAAAACAAAGAAACACTTGACATTTGTTCTAATTATTTATCTCAAAGATCATAATGCCGGGGCCACTCGGACATAAATGGGCTTTTTTGTAATATGATTGTTATGGGATGCTATGGGACGACTTTCTTGTCATCTGTTAAGGAACTGTTAAAGGAAATTGTATAGGCTACAGGGTATTGCTGTTTTTTTATTATTATTATTTATTTAGCAAAGACTATGGTATTACATTGTATGATGTGATAGATTCAAACTGCTTCAAGCTCATCAAACTGCTTAGGCTACAACTCATCAATTTAAAAAAAACCAAACGCATATTGTTTTAGTTCAGTCAGACTGTTTCTCCCTGCAATTACCAGCTGAAAGCCCAGCTGCTCGTAACTGACGCAGATTAACGAGATTCTGGCGGTAAATCAGAGTGCTCGTGCTCCTCCTGGGCTGTCCCGAGCGCATGAGCGAGAAAGAGCCCCCCAACCTCAATCGCGCTGCCTGTGTGACCTACATCCATTGTGGCTTACTTTATAGAAAGCCACAATTGTCCTTTTTTTAATCATCCGTTATTTTCCTACAAAGCCATGCATGTAGCTACAGTCGGACTGTCCCCCCATAAAATGGCAACGCAAACAACCCATGGCACACAGCAGGGCAGATGTTCTACTTGTACACAAGCACCCCGGGAAGACACAAACATTTGGGTATTCGGTGGACAGCGCGTGATTGGATGCGTTGGATGCGGAGATTAGTGAAGGCGTTGGCAACAGGGCTTCAGAGAGGAGCGATGCGCTAGGAGGACCTGGGCTGGGCAAGGATTCGTAAGCCTCTTTGAGCACTGATATAGCAGATATATCGGAGGTCTGATCCTTGTCACTAGTGTCCACTAAAATAGTGTGCTGCTCTCCAACGTCGTATTGGAATGAGAGGGGATATTCCAAGCCGTGGAGATTAGAGGGTCTCTTTAATCCCACGCGTGAGTGAGTGTGTGTGTGTGTGGTGTGTTTGTTTTTTTCGAGTGAGACCTCCCGCTGTGCTGGAATGGGGTCAGGCCAAGCCCCAACATCAAAAACAATGACAGAACATGGGAATTTGCACGTGTGTGTGTGCGTGTGTGTATATATGCGAAGTATGTCTGAAAATGGCTATAACGAACGGATATCACAATGTGTTTTTCCTCTTTCATTCGCACCCATTTTAAAATGTCTCTTCGCGCCATGCAGCCATGTGCTGGCGCGCGCGCAGTATTTCTGTCCTTACAGTGAATAATAACACTTCCACGTCAAGTATGTAGTGCAGCAATAACATATGGCGTTATCATTTCTGACCAATGAGAGGCGAAAGTAACAGGTAGCTGTTCTGACGTAGACTACGACGGGCGCGACCAGGGAACGAGAGGAGGTGGGGTGGTCGAGCTCGCGCACGGATTGAGAGGAATCTCGGTATTTCTGTCTAGGGCCGGCGATCTGCAAAATGCCTCCGGTATAAAGAGTGAGAAGAATGGGGACCTGGGACCCCGGCGCTTTGGGGTGGACACGCCGACCACTGGTGAGCGTTCATCAAGGAGGTTAATGAATGGAAAGGACGCCGCCGGTGGGACCTTTATTCTTTTTTTTGCTAAACGACTAAGCGATTATTAGCTGCATCAGAGACGTCTACGTTTCCCTGGATTAACAGGCAGGCAGATCAGGATAAGCTTCAAGGGAAAGGAGTTCAGGTGAAATATATTTTACTGGTGACGGGCGAGAATCGCGCAGCAGGTTGTGTAATAGTGGATCGTTAGTCGTACCTGAGGATATATTGTGTATGTTTGACCGAATATCTCTCTCCATGGCGATAAATAAGGGAACACGAGGACCAGGTCACATAGACCCATCGAGAAAGCGGGGCCAGTGGATTTAAATCAGTCCGTCTCATTTGTATCCGCCGAGTGGCGATGTCTGCTTTTTGCATAGACCTCCACACGTCTTCGGCCGCGATTTCAGCACCACCAGAGCTGGACAGCGACCGAATAGAGGAAACGCTGGATCCCAGTACCGGCAGCGGCGGCAGCAGCAGCATGCCTCAAGAAACGGAAGGGTATCAGGATCACACGCTGCTAAGCACCGGCCCTGGGGGTCTCGGCATGGCGCTGGAAGAGGAGCTCGCCATGCTGACGGGGGAACGGGTGGAGGATTCAGAACTGACCGCCCTGGAGACGCCTGTCAACGGACAGGATACAGACTTATTGTCGCTCTTCCGGCAGAAGGAGAAGGACTTGGTTCTTGCTGCTAAGCTCGGGAAGGCTCTTCTCGAGCGAAACCAGGACCTTACAAAGCAATACGAACAAATGAACAAAGATCTCAACGAGAAGCTGGAGGTGAGGTCCAGTTGCATGCTCTCAACCATGCACTTGCCATGACACACAACATCCACAGAGTAGGCTACAGTGTAAACAACAACTGTTACGCTGTCCATGAGGTGTAACTTATCTGCAGTGTATGCTGAGGTGTAACTTATAGTAACTAGTTTGTCACTATAGTAACTAGTTTGTTACTATAGCTGGACTCACTATTTCCTCTTTATACTCAGGCGAGCATAGTGTTCTTGTACAAATAAAAGAGCTTTTTCCTGCTTCCTGTAACGAGTAACATAAACAAGACAGGACTCAGCCAGTCGATGTATTTAATGCAATCAACCTGCTTGACTCATGCACATTTGTAGCCTAGTTGTTTACGTGACAAAATGGCTTGTGATGTTACCCCAAATTAGTCCTAGATTACAGTAAAAGTAATTCAACTTTTATTTTAAAACTAATTCAAGTAAAGTAACTAAGCATCCATAAACACCCCAGGAATATTTAGATAGATATCATAATAAAACCCACTGGTGTAAGGACCCTCTTGCCCAGTGCCAGCTAGTAGCTGTTCATTTAGCCACACTTCCACCCTGTTGACTAATAAGGGCCTGAAACAGGCAGCACATGTTCTCCTCTCCTCTTCCCTCCTCTCCTCTCCTCCTCTTCACTCCTCTCATGTCCTCATCTCTCCTCTCCTCTCCACTCCTCTCCTCTTGTCTCCTCTCCTCCTCTTCACTCCTCTCATGTCCTCATCTTATCTCTCCTCTCCACTCCTCTCCTCTCCTCTCCTCTTCCCTCATCTCCTCTTGTCTCCTCTCCTCCTCTTCATAACTCTCATGTCCTCATCTCATCTCTCCTCTCCACTCTGCTCCTCTCCACTCCTCTCCTCTCCTCTCCACTCCTCTCCTCTCCTCTCCTCTTCCCTCATCTCCTCTTGTCTCCTCTCCTCCTCTTCATAACTCTCATGTCCTCATCTCATCTCTCCTCTCCACTCCTCTCCTCTCCTCTCCACTCCTCTCCTCTCCTCTCACACAAAGGCTAATCCTCCTCCTCTCCTCTCCTCTCACACAAAGGCTAATCCTCCTCCTCTCCTTACCTCTCCTCTTGTCTCCTCTCCTTTCCTCTCCTCTCACACAAAGGCTAATCCTCCTCCTCTCCTCTTGTCTCCTCTCCTCTCCTCTTGTCTCCTCTACTCTCCTGTCCTCTCCTCTCCTCTCACACAAAGGCTAATCCTCCTCCTCTCCTCTCCTCTTGTCTCCTCTCCTCTCACACAAAGGCTAATCCTCCTCCTCTCCTCTCCTCTCCTCTCCTCTTGTCTCCTCTCCTCTCCTCTCCTCTCCTCTTGTCTCCTCTCCTCTCCTGTCCTCTCCTCTCCTCTCACACAAAGGCTAATCCTCCTCCCTCCTCCAGCCCTAACTCTGGACACATCTGCTGCCCAGGCTTACAGCACAGAGAGGGGATCAGTGCTAGGGAGCCCGTTAGAGTCCTGTCTCTGGAGCGGAGCCAGAGCAGAGCCGGATCAAGGCCAGACTCAGGCCATGTCTGGGCCAGAGCTACCTAGCATCTGTCAGGGATGACCGAGGGGTGTCCTCGCCAGACACCCAGGAACCTACCCGCCAGCCCCATATGGCTTGTAATTATCTTTTCGTAGAGGCTGTGAGCAGAGCTAATGCCGTTAGCCAGACACACGCCAGTGAAGCTAATGCCGTTAGCCAGACCCAGGCCAGTGACTGGTTCCTGGACAATGTCCAGCGGAAC
>NC_055964.1:30804746-30812246 GCF_018492685.1 Alosa sapidissima | reverse complement strand
AGATTGTCGGGCTGGAATTTAAGGTACTTAGTGGTATAGTCAGCACTGCGCAAAGTAGTGGATCTGAGCCGTCTAGGATCATTCTCCTGTGTGTGTGTGTGTGTGTGTTTATGTTTGGGTGAGGGTTGTGTCTGCCATATGGCTTTCTCTAAAGCACATGTAAGATGCCTAATGCTGATGTCTCAACGTCTCTCAAAGCGTTGGAGGTACTTGTGTCATTGGGGATTGGGGGTACTTGTGTCCATTGGGGGTACTTGTTTCATTGGGGGTACTTGTGTCCATTGGGGGTACTTGTGTCCATTGGGGGTACTTGTGTCATTGGGGGTACTTGTGTCCACTCTCCTCTTTTCTAGTCTGGGGGTGTTGGGCAAAGCCAAAGGACACGTAGAGAAATGCTCTAATCAGTGAGAGGATACAGATTAACTCCCCAGAACTGCTATAGAAATGGGCCTGTAGCAAAGCTTTGATACCCAAAACATTTCCCTCATCTGTTAGCTAACTGGTAACACACAGTCTCTCTCCCTTTCCCTGTCTTCCTCACTCCCTCATACCCCCCTCCTCTCTCTCACACTCTCCTCTCTCTCTCTCTCAATTCAATTCAAAAAGCTTTATTGGCATGACCATTTATAAAGAAATACAGCATACAATATATGTCTAGAAAATATCAGAACATAAAATAACAGAATCATAAAACAATATGTGTGATTATAAAAACACTCTCTCTCACACACACACACGCACATTCAATTCTTGAATTTCCCTTTGGGGATCAATAAAGTATCTATCTATCTATCTATCTATCACACACACACACACACACACACACACACACACGCACACACACGCACACACACGCACACACACGCACACACACTCTGTTACAGAAAACACAGAGGCTTTGTACCCCACCACACCAGACGTGTTTCCTCCTCGGCAGCCAATTACTCAGACAGACACCAGACATGTTCCGGAACATTCAGCCTCATATCAGACCCTGGTCCCTGGTCCACTACAGATCCACACCATGTCAGAACCGGGTCTGTTGCAGCTGCAGGTCCACCTCATGGATGAGAGTCAGCCAGGCACTGACCATGGAATGACGTTCTGTAGTTTTGTGGTACATTTCTCTCCAAATGAACAGCCATGTTTATTTGTAAATTAAAACTGACATAACACAAGCAGCTTACCACATGTCACGAGCAGATCTGTTCTGGCTGCAGCCGGATCTGTTCAGCCAGGCCGGATCTGTGTCAGTCCTCACCTGCTCACCTGCGACGCTGGGGCCAGATCAGTGTGTATCCTAGGGCCTGTTGGGTGTGTGGTCATTGTGCTCTGTGTGCGGAGTTTGTTTGTGCTTGAGGAAGCTCGTGAAGCTCATAAACTGTATTGTTTTTCCTTGGATGCCTCCAATGCTGCTTTTCCACAAAGGTAACTGTGTTTGTGATGGAGGGGGCCTTTCTGCATGCTTCAACTGCAGCTCATCTAAGAAGGGTAACTGTGTTTGCGGTGGAGTGCAGTTCTATTGCAGCTCAGCTGAGAAAGGTAACTGTGTTTGTGGTGGAGTGTGTGTGTATGTGTGCGTGTGTGTGTGTGTGTGTGTGTGTGTGTGTGTGTGTGTGTGTGTGTGTGTGTATGTGTTTAGCGGAGAAAGGTAACTGTGTTGGTGGTCTGTCAAGGCCACTGGAGTGTGTGTTGAGCTTCGTGTGTGTATCTGGAGTGTGTGTTGGGCTATGTGTGTTGGGCTCCATGTGTGCTGGGTTCCATGTCTGTTGGCTTCTCTGTGAGTATCTGGAGTTTGTGTTGGGCTCTTTGTATAGTATAAGTATAAGTATATAAGTATATATACTCTTTTGATCCCGTGAGGAAAATTTGGTCTCTGCATTTATGCCAATCGTGAATTAGTGAAACACACTCAGCACACAGTGAACACACAGTGAAACACACACTTATCCCGACGCAGTGAGCTGCCTGCTACAGCGGCGCTCGGGGAGCAGTGAGGGGTTAGGTGCCTTGCTCAAGGGCACTTCAGCCGTTCCTACTGGTTCCAGCCCTCCAGAGTTGAAGTCCGAAGCGCTAACCAGTAGGCCACGGCTGCCTTTGTGAGTATCTGGAGTGTGGATTGGGTTCCGTGTGAGTATCTGGGTCTGAGACTTTTTGTGCTTTGTGCTGAGCAAAGCTAGATGGGAGTGTTCTCTCCTGATTGATCTCCCCCCCCCCCCTCTCTCTCTCTCTCTCTCTCTCTCTCTCCTTTTCTGTCTCCATCTGCCCCCCCTTTCTCTCCTCCCCCCACTCTCTCCCTCCCTCTCTCTCTCTCTCTCTCTCTCCCTCACTCTCTCTCTCCTCCCCCCACTCTCTCCATCTCCATCTCTAACGCTCCTTTCTCGCCCTACACATTGGCTCTTCTTTCTCTTTCATCCCTCCCTCTCTTTTCCTCCCTCTCTTTCTCTTCTTCCCCCATCATGCTCTCTTTGTATTCCTCCCTCACTCTAATCCCACTCTTTTCCTCCTCTCTCTCCCTCTCTCTCTCTCTTTCTCTCACTCAATTCAATTCAATTCAAGTTGCTTTATTAGCATGGCTGTAGGTACAGTGTTGCCAAAGCACAAGCAAAACAGCAGAACCATTTTTTACAGTAACAATTAGAACATTGACAACATCAAGGGAAACAGTAACATGTAACATGTACACACTCACTTTCTCTCTGTCTTTCGCACACACACACACGTACACACACACACACACACACAGAGACAGTCTACGCATTACAAATACAAGTACATGTACACATTATCTCTCTCTTTCTCTTTATTTCTCTCTCTCTCTCTCTTTCTCTCTCTCTTTCCTCCCTCTTACATTCTCTGTCTTTCCCACCTCTTTACATTTTTCAATTCCAGAAAGCTTTATTGGCATAAATGTTACAGCCACATAATTTCCAAGCCACATTTATAAACTGCCTCTCTCTCTCTCTCTCTCTCTCTCTGTTTCTCTCTCTCTCTTGTCTTTCTCCTCTCCCTTTCTCTCTCTGTTCCTTTACTTCTCTCTTTCCCTCTCTCCCCTCCTTTCTCTTTATCTTTTCCCCCTGTCTCTCCCTATTCCTCCCTCCATCCCTCTATCTTTCTCCTCATGTTCAATCTCTCCCTGTATCTCTGTTTATCTCTCTCCATTCCTCCCTCTCTCTCCTTCTCCATCCCTTTCTCTCTCCTATTGCTCAATCTCTCCCTGTTTCTCTGTTTATCCCTCCCTCCCTCCCTCCGTTTCTCTCTCTCTCCCTCCCTCCCTCCCTCCCTCTCTCTCAGCAGGGCTAGTTGTTTATAGTCTGTGGTTCCCTGAAGCAGCTCCAGGGTTTCTCTAATAAAACTGCAGGCTGCCACTGAACCCTTCCACTTATGCACAGAGGACAGAATAAGGCACCATTGCTGCCACAACGCACAGCACTGACACACACCACACACAGCACAGCACTGACACACACCACACCCAGCACACCACTGACACACCACACACAGCACAGCACTGACACACACCACACATATCACATCACTGACACACACACAGCACAACACTGACACACACCACACACAGCACAGCACTGACACACACCACACACACCACATCACAGACACACACCACACACAGCACAGCACATCACAGACACACACCACACCCAGCATACCACTGACACACCACACACAGCACAGCACTGACACACACCACACACAGCACAGCACATCACAGACACACACCACACCCAGCATACCACTGACACACCACACACAGCACAGCACTGACACACACCACACATATCACATCACTGACACACACACACAGCACAACACTGACACACACCACAGCACATCACTGACACACACCACACCCAGCACATCACTGACACACACCACACACAGCACACCACTGACACACAACACAGACAGCACATCAATGACTTACACCACACCCCTACTACTGCCACAGTACATCAATGACAGATAGATAGATAGATATATAGATACTTTATTGATCCCCAGGGGAAATTCAAGGTCTCAGCAGCAGCATACATACAACACAAACACATTCTTTAACAGCAGAAAGAGTAATTAAAGTATATCATATAAAAACACAACTAAGCAGTAAGGACAGTAGAAGATAAAGAATATGCTAAATATACTAAAATACAAATTATACTAACACTTAATACAATATATAAAAATATACTAAAATACAAATTACAAAATTACAAATTATACTAACACTTAATCTAAATCAATTCTAAAAACAGTATCCACATAGTGGTGATTAATAAATCAGAGGCGCTTGCAATGACTGAGGCAGGGACTGAGCCTGTGATTCTCTGTGCATAGTAAGGTATGGTAAGGTGCTCTAAGGTGCTCTGTGTGAATGAGTGTCATGGTGGTAGTGCAATGGTGATAGTGGTCATGGTGATAGTGCAAATGAGTAAGTCAACAGTGCAACAATGCAGAAATAAAGTAAAGTAAAGTCTATATATCTATATATTTAACTATTTAAGAAAATGTATAAGTGTGGCCACAGTTCGGCTGTGGCATGGAGGGGGGGGGGGGGGTTATGCATATGTGCTAATGTGCTAATATAGCACGCAAACAGTGAGGCATAAAGACAGTGGTACAAGTGGCTAGTGGACAGACAGTACCAAACATGGAGGGGGTGAAGAGGCAGACAGACTATGCAGAGAAGTCTATCTCTCCTCTTCCCTTAAGTGAGGCATTGAACAGTTCAATGGCCCTGGGGACAAATGACTTTCTCAGTCTGTCAGTTGTGCAAGGCAGTGAGCGAAGTCTCCAGCTGATCAGGCTCTTCTGCTTAACAATAGTGCTGTGGAGTGGGTGACACTCATTGTCCAAGATGTTGATCAGTTTGTTCAGGGTCCTTTTGTCAGATACTGAAGTGATGCACTCCATTTCAGCTCCAACTACAGAGCCAGCTTTCCTTACCAGCCTGTCAATTCGCCCCACATCCTTCTTCCTTGTGCTTCCTCCCCAGCATACTACTGCATAGAAGAGGACGCTGGCAACAACAGACTGGTAGAACATCCTGAGGAGCTTACTGCACACATTGAAGGACCGCAGCCTCCTCAGGAAGTACAGCCTGCTCTGCCCTTCAATGTCAATGTGGACTGGTAGCAGAGTGGGCTTAGACCTGCGGAAATCCACCACCATCTCCTTGGTCTTTGAAGTGTTAAAGTTGAAGATGATTGAGTTTGCACCATTGCCTCACCATTTGCACCATTTGCACAGTCCTCCACCAGGCTCCTGTACTCCTCCTCCTGCCCGTTCCTGATACACCCCACAATTGCAGTATCATCAGAAAACTTCTGCATGTGGCATGACTCGGTGTTGTAGCAGAAGTCAGATGTGTACAGGGTGAACAGGACTGGAGAGAGCACAGTTCCCTGTGGCGCTCCGGTGCTGCAGATCACAGTGTCAGAGAGACAGTTCTTCAGTCTGACGAACTGTGGTCGCTCGGTCAGGTAATCTGTAATCCAGGTTACCAGGTGAGCGTCCACACCCATCTGCAAGAGCTTGTCTCCCAATCTGAGGGGCTGGATGGTGTTAAAAGCACTTGAGAAATCAAAGAACATGATTCTCACAGCACTTTTCCCCTCGTCCAGGTGGGAATGTGTCCTGTGTAGAAGATAAGTGATGGCATCGCCCACGCCCACTTTCTCCTGGTAAGCAAACTGTAACGGGTCTAGTGCATGGCGTACCTGGGGTCTGAGTATACCTAAGACCAATCGCTCCATTGTCTTCATCACATGTGATGTAAGAGCGACAGGTCTGTAGTCATTAAGCTCACTAGGGTGTGGCTTCTTAGGGACAGGGGTGAGACATGATGTCTTCCACAGTGTTGGAACTTGTCCAAGGCGTAGGCTCAAATTGAAGATGGCTCCCCCAGTTCAGCAGCACAGGCCTTGAGTAGCCTTGGGCACAGTCTGTCAGGCCCAGCTGCTTTATTGCTGCACAATTTCTTGAGTTGGACTGTCACTTGATCCTTTGTAATGGTGAGGGGTGTAAGGGGAGGGGAGGGGGAGGGGTGCATCTGGGATCTGTGTGTCTGATGGCTGTTGACTGAGGTCGTTGTCACCTCATTGTTCATGATCGCCATATCGGGGAGGGGTGCAAAATCCAGTGATGGTGGGGGTACGATAGCCTGTGATGATGGAGGTGAGTGTTGCGCTGGTATTGAGGGGGTGTGAGGGTGGGGGCTGGGGGATGGTGGACAGACCACCGCTATTGGAGCTGGAGCAGGGCAGTCAAACCTGTTGTAGAAGTGGTTCAACTGGTTCGCCCTGTCCAGGTCCCCCTCCACAGAGCTGCTGTTCTTCTTCAGGCCAGTGATAACCTTCATGCATTCCCATGTGTCCTTCAAGTTGTTTTCCTGCAGCTTCTGTTCCACCTTCTTTCTGTAATCCTCCTTAGCTTCCTTCAGCTTGAATTTGAGTTCCCCTTGCACGCGCCTCAGCTCTGCCATGTCCCCCTCTCTGAACGCCATCTTTTTCCTGTTGAGAAGGGTCTTGACATTGCTGGTTATCCAAGGCTTGTTGTTGGGAAAGCAGCGTACAGTTCTGGTGGGAACAACAATGTCCATGCAGAAGTTCAGGTAGTCAGTTGTGCACTGTGTGACCTCCTCCAAGTCCTCTCCATTCTGTAACACACTCCAGTCAGTACACTCGAAGCAGTCTCTCAGAGCCTCATCCACTTCGGGTGTCCACTTCCTGAAGGTGCGTGTGGGAACTGGTAGCATCTGTACTTTGGGCTTGTACATTGGCTGGAGATGAATGAGGTTGTGGTCTGACTTTCCCAGTGGGGGGAGGGGGTTTGCACTGTATGCATCCCTCACGTTTGCATACATGAGGTCTATTGTCCTGTTTTTCCTTGTAGGGCAGTCAACGTACTGGTAAAAATTTGTGAGTGTGGAATCCAGTGTGACACCTAACATGCACTTGCCATCAGTGTTGTAGTACTCGAGTTGGATACTCGAATTTGAGTCCGAGTCATTAGCTACATTTAGAGACTCGTGACTTGACTTGGACTTGAGCACTGAATGACTCGAACTTGGACTTGTGCATTCGCTCGATGACTCGTCGAGGACTCAACTTTTTTTGTAATATATCATAAGGCTATAATTGTAGTATGTCAATTTGCTATATGGTTTTAATATCTAAATTATTTGTAATACTAATTTTAGTTCAAGGGAATGTTAGGCTTACTGCTTCGTGTCATAGTAGGCTACATCGCAAGTCACATCATGTTCACAAAGCAAACTAACGTTAACACCAAAATGCCTGGAGACATGGCCGCCGCTATTTCAATGTAGTATTGCCAGGCAATATTAGTTCTCATACATGACATGACATTACCTAAGATTACACTCAGCCCCTGGCTAAACATCACACACTGCTGCTGGATAGCTGATCATCGTGACTTGGTGAACAGTGTTTTTCCTGACTGACGCGAGAAGCGAGGTTC